>NC_141761.1:33781504-34087754 GCF_982258835.1 Parasteatoda tepidariorum
GATATGTTTAAGTACTTTAAAAAAGATTTATTTAAAAGCAGAAATAACGATTAACACTTTAAAGATTAAAAATAAAGATATAAAGATTAGCACAAATAAAGATTAAATCTTTGCATTGTGACATACGTTTGAGGCAAGCAGCCAACTCATTCTCATGTTCTGATGGAATATAAGAAAGAGTTCCCACATGGGTTACTTTTGCTGGATTTTTTAACTTCATTAAGTAAAAGTGTAAAGTTAAGTAAAGTATGTCAACAGCTCTGGCAGCAACTCTCACGCTGAAATTTTCATTTTCAATCATTAAAAGAAATTCACAAATTTTTTCTTACTAAAAGCTTAGTATCCTTTTTAGGCTTATAATTTCTCACTATATTTATTAGGCTATTTTATAAACTTAAAAATTATTCTAACAATGTACACACATAAAATTAAGATAGAAGCAAGGTAAGACAAACTAGAAATGGTGCAAATCAGAACACATTTGTCTTGTATACAGTTAAAAACGAATTTTTTGATTACAGTTAAAATATGTTTTATAGTTGTTCCACTTAAAAAAATATGAGCTGTTATTTAAGAAAAGACAATTAGCTATTTTTTATGCTATTTATAAGAAGAAATGACAATGATCAGGAATTACCCCAGTGATCAATAATTATCCCATCTGTAGGGGGCAACATTTGATACAGTTTCCTATAATCAACTATAATGTTTACAGTAGATTTGAAACAATTAAACAAAAGCTTACACTATTTTAATATCAAAGAAAAAGAAAGTAACTCAAAATATTTATTACTCAGAGAAGGAAGGGGATCTTTGCAGAAATGTGCTCATTATGAAATCCATCTTTGAAATGGAAAATACAGAAAGCAGTTTAAAAGATACTTATTTTGTCAGATGAAACAAAAAACTATTATTAAGTAAATGTAGTTATGCTTTAGAAAAGTGTACAAGCATTCTTGTCCATGTCTCAAATTTAAAAAAAATAATTTTTTTAAAAATGAAACTTAAGTGATCATTATTTACCCCAGGCACAGAGTGATCGTGAATTACCCCGGGTCACCTTACCGTATATACTGCTTGGTATGTATGGCAAGTCTTGGAGATGGGTATCTAATTTCGAGCATTTGAAACATGTCACCTGCTATTTCTAATTTGTCTATTTTTGATGCAAATGAAGTGTTTAATCAAACAGTACTTGAAAAGTTATTTAAAAGTATAGGTAAGTAAGTTTAAAGTACTTATTTTCATCTATTTTTTGTTAAAATAATAGTATTGTTTTAAATGCAATTTTTTTCCGATAAGTATATACTTTATTGCTTTTTCTGAAATTCGTTCACACAGTAAAATATCTTATCCCTCGCTGCAATCTGATTAGGATATTATCAAGTAATACTGCACCAATTTTTATTTGTAAGAATAAAAATATTCTTCAATAGCATTTTTTGATGCCTCATTGGTTCAGTTGATATTATGAATGTTAAACCCTTTCGGCTGAAAAAAAAATATTTAAAAAAAATTATATAATTATTATTAGAATAAAAATATTTATTTTATATTTTATTATATAATAAAATATTTATATAATTAAATAAATCCCATTTAGTTATTTATAAAATCTTTTGTAATAATTTATGCTAATACCTATTCCTAGACAGAATTATAAACTAATTCTACAATTTTGAGTTTGAATTAAATTTGAACTGAATTGTTGTCCAGCTTTTGAGAACTGCATAAAACTTAAATGTTTGTCTGTTTCGTATAATCTCTTAAATAATTTAGCCAATTGCAATGAAGTTTAGCCCACAGTTAATTTGAGGGACGAAGAAATTGATTGTCGAAATTGAAACAAATCGTTCAAATGGGGAGAGGAAAAATTGAGTTTTTTCATTACACATTGAATATCTTCTCTATATTATAAAAATCGTCCTTGTTTTGTGTGCTCAGCTTTACTTTGAATTTTTTTTCTTTTTACTTTGCTAAAGCTATAAGACTTTAAAAGTTTCAATTGCGAATATATATTAAAATGTGTAGGTAATAATATTCAATGAAAAAATTAACATTCGATAAATATTTCTAGAATTATTAATTGAACGTCAAATTGGTGATCCTGAACTATTGGAATGCGAAACTCTAATTTTCGCATAGAAGCAGAGCGGCTTAACACAAAAAAAAATCTAGTATTCCCCGATACTACTCTAGTACTCACGATAGATGGCCCCACTAAATGAACTAATTAAGCCACATTCCATGGCTAGCGTGACAAATTACAACTCAACAACAACCAAACTCCAATGTCTGTACCGTAAAGAAAAATCTAAGATAACGCAACTCTAATGTCTAATAAAATTTCCTTATTACAGTTTAAAAGCAATGTTAGTAGTAAAACAAAACCATATAGTTTTGTATCTATGTTTTTTCAATATAACAGTTTAAACCATTTCAAAAGAGTAAAGGTAAAGAAATGTTCCCAACTTACTTTTAATTGAAAGGACAAACTTTTGACGTTACTTTACCTTAATTATTTTATGAAAATTCGAACAGGGTAGTTACATTTCTTTCTTTCTCTCGAGATCTTTGTCTTATAAACTTATGTCAAATGTATGGGAAGAAAAAGTAGAAGAAGAAGATGGAGAGAGAGAGAGAGAGGGAGCGGGAGAGATTGAAAATAGATGTTGATAGATATAAATCTTAACTTTTATTTTGAAATTTTCGAAAATGTAAGATCTTAATTCAAACGAGATAAGAATCATTTCCAATTTGAACTGTTATGTTCATATAGGTTTGTCGTTATGTATCGATAACAAGTAAAATTAACTCTCCTTTATTTTTTCATCTCGAGTAAAACTTTGTTCATTCCCGAATTTCTATTTTTTCTTAAGTACATTGGATTATTATTCTAATCTAGGCAATCTTTCACTTTTTTAATGATTAATATATTTACAAAATATTCTTAGATTGGCGATTTTATGTGAATTTTAATGATATTATCTAGAAATAGGACAGTTAAAAAACTGCAAACTTCAAATTAATGCAATTTTTAATGCTCAAAAATATATTTAAAAAAACATTTTTGTTGTTGTTATCGTAAAAGGCTTTTTCAAAGAAGTTCGCTCTTGTTAGCAAATTGTAAATATTTGCTAAAATCCTAAGTTATTCCTTATACAGGTGATTTTCAATTTTGTTAGTAAATATTTGTTTAAAAAAAATAAATGTGTAAAATATGAATAAAAAAACTTGGCGGAAAGTCATTAAAGAACTCTTTCTATTTTGTGTTTAGGTTACTAAATGAAAAATATGTGCTTTCGACTCTATACACTTTATTTCATGAATAATATTATACTGCTGACAGTAAACAAATATTTTGATACTACAACATCCGATTTTTTATGTTAAGAGTAACATAATTTTGTACAAATAATTTTGCGTAGGTGTATTATTTATTTTATAATAGTCTCAAAATGAATGTGAGAAATAATATTATGTGTACTCATATTGTATCTTCGACTTTTACAGAAAATTATCTAAGCTAATATTTTAGGAAATTAAATTAGGGAATCATAGTTTAAAGTAGGGAATCATAGCAGTATAATTAAACATCAATAAAGCTCCATTTAGTTGCATATAAAGCATGTTTAATTCTAAAATCTCAAGAATACTTTTTTTCATTTCCCTGTTTTGGTCTGTTAAACCAACAACTTTATTTTAAAAATACTCTTTTAATGTTTTGTTTTCCATATTCTATTCAAAGCAATATGTTCACTGCTAAATAATGATTTTTTTGCTCATTTTTCTCACACACATAAAAACTTTGACATATTTCCTAAATGTTTCAAATTTCGAGTGCTTTAGTAAACATTTCTGACCCAAGGTTTTGACCAAGGTAAAAAAAGTGTAGTTTAAAAGTGAAAAAAAAAGTAAAAAGTATTTTCTTCATTTAAATAAATATTATAAATATTTTTATTGTTTCATAAATTATTTAACCATTATGAATAGTTTAGGGAAGAAATTTTTATTAATATATTATGTTACTTTATATTTTTGTTGTAAAATACAAAAAATTTAAAATAAATATTTTTTATGCTGTTATACAGGATCAAATTTCAAAATGATACAAATTTTACGTAATTACAGGAAATGAGCTGATGTTACTTGAATGAAAGATTACTTGAGCAATTAAGAATATTATTATGTGTACTCCCTTCCTGCTAACTGCTCCTATTTATACTACTTCTATTTAGACACATTGAGGAAAAGGAAGTTTTTTTTTAGATTCATTTTGTTCTGTTGTCTTACGATCTTTATAGTATGTAACCAACACCTCCTAGAATAAGGAAGGCCTCAGCACGGATCAAATTAGTAGTCCGATGTGACGAAGTTAACTGCGCAGTTGATGAAAAATAAGGAAGATGTCATTACGTTCGGGGTACTAAGCTGCGCAGTGGCTGAAAATACGAAATATGTCATTACGTTTGGACTACTAAAGGATATTTATGGTAACCCGTGCTGAGGCCTACTCTTGAAAATAGTTAGAAATGAAGTCAAAGTATTGCCATGCGGCAACAGCTAACTACTTTAAAAACGTAGAAATTTTGGTCGAAGGGATGCACTTGAAGATTTTCTCCGTATACGTGTTGCATACCTAAATGGTATTTTGTGTACAAGTTATACTGTTGTTTAGTACAGAGCTCTTCAAATCTTACTTTTGGTGTCCTTTCTTATTCTACATCTGATCAAACCATCTCGTCTTTGCTTTATCTGGAATAAAACATAAAGTTTTGAAGATACCCGCCAAATATTTTTAAAATGAAGTGTTTGCGAGTTTAACAATTTTGTTTTCATTCTAATTTTTCATTTAGAAGAGCAAACTATGGAGATTTAACCATGAAAATAATTGATAAATGAGATATTTAAAAAATTAGTAGGTCAAATTAATTAAATTTCTTAATTTCATTATTTAATTTAATTATAATCAAATGCATTCAGGCATATTCTGAGCAATTATTTGGTATTTTGGATTGTTCCAAGGTTTCCCATCTCATACTACTTAGTTATATCAAGTTTAGTTATATCTCTAATATAGGATCAATATTTCAATAAAATGAGTATAATAATTAAATACTTCAGCTTTCGGCAAAATATTCATTCTAGAATTGAAGCAATCAGAGTAAATACGTCTTAATTGTAAGCTTTCAACTTAATTCTCAAAATTTTAAATTAAAGCGTCAGAAACAATGCTTACCTCACTTAGACTCCTGCACTTAAGATAAAAGTCGAATTTAACTTGTTGCTCGTTACGTTACAATTACGTCATCCCAATATAAAATTAAAACAAAAGCAAAAAACGAAAAGATCCAAATTGAAACTGATTGAAATCTGATAAAATGTGCTTAACTCACAACTTTTTGAATTGAAATTAGCAGGATTTGAAACTAAACAACTCCCCAGGAAGAATTGTTTTTTTAAATTTGTGCAGTTAAAGAGACCAATTTCCTATAAGTTGGAAAATTTTTATTAAGAAGTGTCAATTCCTTGAAAAGACGTGTGTTGAAATAAAACAGTTGAGCCTATGACGCAATGATAGAATGTCTGTGTTTCATTTTATCATGCTCTAATATCGCAGAAAAAGTAATAAAATAAATTGCCTGTGGCCACCATTCCCTTTTGCATCAGTTGATCTCATATATAAATCGCGTAATGATATACGGAATCTCAGTTAAATAAAAGTAACATATGGTTTTCATTCTTAAAAATTTGCTTTGGATGATAGGAATTTAAATTTACATTAAAATTTTTCGTAAAGGCTTGTTTAGTATAATATCAGTTTTAAACTTTAGGGTCACGCGAGTAACCCTTAAGCAGAGAATAAGTTAATCTTATTCAGATATTTGTAATTAACACTATAAATAAAAATCGAAGGAAAGAAAACCGAATAGAATTTTTTATGTAATTTAAAATTTAATCCAATTATAAAAACCTTTTTCTTTCTTTCTTTTAAGTTATCTTCCTTATAACTAAAAGAAATCATTACGAAAAATTTAGATTTTTTGCACTTTTTCATCATATTCTTTTAGAAAGCATTACACACAGCACCCAACCATATTCAAGTACCTAGTCCTTATTTTTAGGATTAAATTTTTTAAAGGATTACCATCTAATTTTGATCCCGGCAACTGAGATGTTACTCCACTCTTCAAACTTCCATACCACAACTGATGAGCTCACTATAGATTCAGGCACGATAGATTTAACGGGCACCTTACAGTATATAAAAGCTGGTTGTTTAGTTAGTTTTCAGGATCGAAATCACGTATCCAAACTTTACTCTAGTGATGTGAGTGACGACTTAAACTACTGCGCCAACGAAACACGTTCTAAATCACTTTGCGGAATATTTTTCTTAATATCATTGTTTCAAAATATCCATTTTTAATTTAGTTTCAGTGTTGTAATTCAGACTTGCCTCCTCTTTGGTGCATTCCATGTAGCAATCAAGTAACGGTAAAGTGATCTGCCAGTCTTCGGCAATTTCTATGGCATTTCTACCATGCTTTGAAACTTAACCATAGTGCTCTGAAGATTGATCTGACTGAACATAACAATCTGGCAGAGCATATCCATCGCAGTGGAATGTTTTCGTCTTCTGACTGCTTCCTGTGTAGTTTGGCAGACATAATGAGTAGACATAACATGGGTCGATGTAATGACTCTTGAGACAACATTTCATTAGCCTACTAGCCTTTAAAAATTTTTTAAAAAAAACTTTCAGAAACCAATATACTGCAAACTTTTCCATTTTAGTAGCATTAGTGTCAGAGTGTTAAAGAGTTATTTCTCAAATTATCGGTTTTAAAAGAATCTGTATCAGCAAAACCAACTTTACGTTGAGAGTGGAAAATTTCAAAGCTGTACCTTTTTTGCAATATCTTTCCGATTAAATTTGTCAACCACCTTTTGTACCAATTCTAAATTTAAGTTTAAATTTACATTTTGGGATTTGTACTGTCCACAATTGCTTAAACCGTAACCGTCACTTATATCATTTATGACGAAACCATCTTCAATCCCATAATTTTGAGGATGGTTGTTAATGTGATGGTATATGGAAACGCCGACTTGGATATAGTTAGTTTATGCACTGACTACAGATTAAAAAAAAGTATTATTATTATATTATTTATTATAATTATTTATTTTAATAATTTTATTATAATTATTTATTTTAATAATTTTATTATAATTATTTATTTTAATAATTTTATTATAATTATTTAATTATTTACAGTTTTTTTTAATTATCTTTGAGTTCTCACCACGCTATTTATGTTTGTGCAAGGTCCAGCCAATAGCAACATAGCCTACAGCTTTTGCTGTTGGCCACGTCACAATAACGAAACCCGCCCCTTCGTTATTGTGACGTGACAATTTTCAACGACAATTAAACAAATTTTCTTTGTTTAACCTTCATTTTGAGCTTATATATATATATATATATGTATATATATATATATATAAGCTCAAAATGATGGTTAAACAAAGAAAATTTATAGACATACGAAAAAAAAAGGGGGGGGGAAATGATAAGTAAAAAAATAACAAACAACAGCTTAAAAAAAAAGGAAGAAATTTTATTTAAAAAAACCGGAAAAAAAGAGATATAATCTTTTCATCAGCCCACACGATTACATCCGCAAAAAAGAGCTGATATTGTATTGCTTTCTGATATTGTATCAATATAGCCAAAGCAAAATATATTAATACAATAGTGTGAGGAGCACTAAAAAATTTTTTTTACAGAAATTACACTAAATAAAATAGAACACATGTAATAACTAGAACATGCAAAAACAGAAAATAAAATTAAAGAAAAAGAAAATAAAACAGTATAAAACATAGACTATAAAGCGATAAGTGAAATCAGATGTACTTACATGGACGGGAAATTTTTCAAGAATGATTTAAAAATGATTTCGCAACATGATTGCCAGATTACAAAATATGAAAACAAAAGCGCAAATTGAGTGTAACTAGAGGGTTTTAAAGTGCCGTTCATACTGCGCTGCTGAAGTGATTTGTTATTCTGTGCATTGATTTGTTAGTTACCAAGGATGGGCCCGAAATGGATGTGAACAAGGCAATATTATACTGGATAATTTAAAAAAGTTGACCGTAAATAGTTTTAAAAAATAGATGTTTATTTAAGAAAAAATATAAAATAGAAAAAAAACATAAATTGCCTGTTTTGAAAATAGGTTTAGCCACGGATTTGCCCGAAATTGATTTGCTCATGAAAAAATTATATAAATTTTCAAAGAAAAAAATTTTAATAGATAATTTTAACACGGATTTACCCGAAATGAATTTGCCCGACATGGAAAAATTAACAAAGAAAAAAATTTTAGTAGATAATTTTAGCCACGGATTTGCCCGAGATGGATTTGCACATGGAAAAATTGTGTAAATTAATAAAGAAATTTTTAGTAAATAATTTTACCCACGGATTTGCACATGGAAAAAATATACAACTTAGCAAAGAAATTATTTAGCAAATAATTTTGGCAATGGATTTACCCGAAATGGATTTACACATGGGAAAATTATATAAATTGTCAAAGAAAATGTTTAGTAAATATATCCGCAAAAATATACGATTAATTCAATGATTTTATATAAAATTTTATAACTTTAGTTGGGTATCCATTGTTTTTAATCAAATTTTGAAAGAGTTTATCGATTTGTTTTTTGGATAAATAAATATTACTACATATTCTTTTAATTCTGTTCATTTCAGTAAAAGTGATATTTAAGTAAATGCTCCTGGAAACATTAGAATTCCAAGTAATTAGTTTATTAATATTAAAATTAACTTTCTTCGTGTCTTCTTGCATTTTTTTATTTATATATATATATATATATATATATATATATATATATATATATAGATTCAAAATCAAAATTATGCGCAATAAATATCTAAAATGATTTACATTCGCAAAGCAATCAATGGAGATTATTTGCTTTCTTCAAATGGAAATATTCTGTAGCATTCGTGAAAAATTCATTAAGAAGCAATTAATTGTTAAATGAAAGTAAAGTTCTGAAAATATATGAACAAATTGTGAAAACAGACTTGCATTCAGCAAATAAAATAGTAAATAAAAAATATTTACATTTGCTTAACACCTCTATAAATGTTTAAAAAATACTTTTAAAGCTTAGACGTTAAGAATGACTTAAGTTGATAATGTGTTTCTAAAAACAGTGAGAGTAACTATTTTAAAAGTACATTTCTAAAGCTCCTGAACTTTGAATCAATGTTAATGTATACTTAATCCTTAAAATATTTTTTTATCTTCATTAAGTAGCTAGATACTCTTCATGTAACGAAATATGAGACTAAATTGTTTTTAAAATTTAATATTTTTAAAAAACTATTTTTTAAAATAACTTGTTCAAATAACTTTGAAATAAGTCGAGATATTGATTTTGGAATTAGCGTACCACTCAGTTAATCCATAAGGCAAGGATTCGGATATTGCTTCAAACATTTTTGCGTCTTATTTTCTCTTTTTGTCTTAATTCTCTTTTGTTGGTTGATTTCTTCATTCATTGTGCTTGTTAGAACTCAATTCTTAATGGGAAACTTTTGAAACTACGAAGGATCAAACTGTGAGTTTGTTAGGATTTTGATCCATGGAATGACAAGGCAAAGGAATGCTATTGTGATGCCTCGTAATGTCACACTTGACCAGTGGAGAAGTGCAGGCAGAGGAGGTAAAACTCCAGGAGAGTGCGATTGTATCTGAAATCAATTCTTGGTTTTTCGTAATTTGATCATTTAATATTTTTAACCACTGTTAAATAATTTTTTTTACGTAGCAAATAAGCTGATTCGAAGTGTAGTTTAATTTCACTTTCGAAGCGTCTGAGTCAAATTAAAGACAAGAAGGTAGATTATATATCACACGCTCCATTTCAAGCGCTAAGGATAACACGATTTATGTTTTGTAGCGTATCTACCACTACAAAATTACAACTATCCATTATATATTATCCATTATATAATATTATCCACCTCCTCACGCAGTTGCTACTCAGTCTCATCTCGATCACACACAACGTCGGCGTGCATACTTGTGATTACTCGACTGCTAACGGCAACAGAGGAGCGACTACGACCGTGAAGTTAATACACCTCTCACATTCAGCACTCAAAAAATACGGTGATCTTAATACACCTCTCCGGCTTCGCACAAAACAGCAATGAATCAACTAGTGGCATCCATTCACATGTTTCTCCACATGTTTCTCTCTTTGAAAGAAAAAAAAGTTGAGGTGGAGGAAAGTGGTATTTATTGAAAAATGAAAGGATATATTGTCTTAAGGAGAACGAAAACATAGGAACATTAATATTATAGTGAAGAGAGGAAGTTGATTAAATTTGAAAATTGATTATTTGGTTTAAAACATGAAATATGTTCAACATGAAAGGTTCAAAAGAAGAAGATTTAGTTGTTGTTGCTAATGAGTTAGAACAAAAGGTGGGGCCAGGTCATAGAACCAAAGATTTGCTGGTATTGACAGAAGAGACCTTGCGATATACGACAAACAAAGTTTTCGTTGTGGAAGCGTTAAATTCAACAGTTTCTGTGTAAATAGAGAAAAGGGAATCATTAAGATTTGATAGCTTTAAACAGCTATTAATATATTAATTATAACAGCTATTGCTGAACGAAGGAGAAAGAAAATCAGTACATGAAGAAACATCGTTTCTGATTTCAAATGCAGCTTTAGGAAGAGGAGAAAAAAATAGCATGTGAAGGCTCAGTTAGAAATATCAAAACTTCAGATGGAAAGTAGAAGATTCGATACTGGTTTGGATAGACAAAACGCGAATGTTAATTCGTTAGAATTTCCCCTAAAAAGTATGAAAACATTAATTCTTCCTCTACCGAGTAAGCCGGAAACTTGGAATTTACTTTTTATTTCTCTAGAAAGGCCGTTTAAAATTAAAAATGTTGATAAACAATATAAAGTTGAAATTTTATTTAAATCTTTGAATGAATCAGGGGGGGGATTTATTAGTTTATCAAAGAATATAAAAAAGTTAAGAATATTATTCTTAAAAAGCTCTAGCTGACGCCAGAAGTATGCATGTTTGGAAAATTTTCTATCAGCTAGAAAGTTAAGAAATGAAAATCATCTGCAGTGTGCGAGTAGAATTAGAACATATTGGGATTTCTACCATCAACTCAGAAAGATTAACAATTTTGAGACGCTTAATGAATTAGTAGTTAGTGACTGAATAATAAATGCGTAGATCAGGCTTAACTAAAAGATTAGCTATATTAAAATTTAGTAATTAGGTAGGTGATGGTCAAAACAAACAGCTCCGTGATAACTGATTCTTTTCTAAAGGTAGAACATTTTCAGAGTTATACTACGAACCAATAAAGAGAATTCTGTAATCAAACGTAAACAAGAATCCCAAATAACTCAGGAGGAAAATATGTCCCACCTCTTAAAAGAAATAATTTTAATGATAAAAATGCCACAATCAGAAAAAACATGTAAAATGTGTAAACAAATCGTTCATTTACGTTATTGTCCTAATAGGGATAAAACTAAAATAGCTAAAATTAAAGGGTAATATTAACTCTTAAACAATATTTTTGCTTTCAAAATTGTAATACGGACACTTCTCGTAAACTTTTTTACTATGTCTTAGCGTACTTAATTTTAACAATATTATCCAGTATGTTTTGGCGAATATCAGCATACTTAATTGTTTGCATGATTTTAAAACCTGGCATGTGAATCTAAAAATCTTTTATTCTTACTTGCTTTGCCCGTAATTTGATAATATGATGTATAAATGTAGTACATTTCATGCAGTATATCGAAAAGTATCACACATCATCACGTACAAATAGTATTTTTATTTCAGTGGTTTTGGAAGTGAGATTTATCACATATTTCGCTTGGTGGAGATGCAAGTGGTGGTCCAAAGCAATAACTTTTATTGCTTCGATCTCGATACTTTCAAAAGAGTCACGTGGCGGTTAGCAGCAAAAAGGATGCTTTATCGGAAGATATTGAATTTTATATGACATCTTCAAATCGAAATTCATTTTGACTTTTAAATATTCTCAGAAAATGCATTGAGATGTATTGAAATGCATTGAGACTTATTTGTTTTAATTTTTTAGCATATTTTTTTGCTATGATATTTAATTAGAGTACACTGTTAGAAATTTCTTAGAAAAAACAGCGAAATAACAATTTAATTAACTGCTATTTAACTATATTCAAATAAAACAGTCAAATTACCATAAATTAGATGATATCCAAACCGTTAACTGTGGGAAAAACTATTCATTAACTCACCTAATACATTTAATCAACCAGAAGTTCATCGCACCAACAAGGCCTATCTAATAAAGTCACTTAATTCCTTGCAGATGGTTATATATTATAGCCGAGAGGGTTAGTCCATCAATCTCATGATCGGCAAAACGATGGTCCAACGTTGACCATAATATTTCTTCCATTCCCTTCAACACGTAAGGAGTATCCAGCGCCCTGCATTCCTCAATTTGAGTCTCCAAACTATTAGACCACGGTACTCTCATTCACGCATAGATGGCAGCACCATAAAGCTGCTAAACAATCTGCAATGTCCAGTTAAGTTTCTTTCCTATGGTTTTGAAACCTTGCTAGTTGATAAACGGTAAAATAACCTCATAGTTTTGTATTCATGGTTATTTTACCATGCTAGTTCTAAACGGTTTCAAAGCGTAAAGATAAATAATGTTTTTTTAACGTAAACTTAACGATTAATTGGATAGGCAGACTGCTGATGGTTATTTTACCATAATTTTAGAAGGAAAATTCCAACAGCGTACCATCATCAACTCAGGATTCATATTTGGTAAAGCATCTGAGAAGCACAAGCCAAACATCTTTCACAGCTTTTACGAGCAACCTTTACTGATGTGTTGTATTTTTATTTAGAATAATTTCACTGCACATTTCAAAACAATAATCGATTCCAACGAAATTAAATGAAAACAAGGACTTTTTCGATATTTAATTAGATTTCTCAGAAATTCCGCAAAAATTGTCAAAATCAAATATTTTAATTAGACCCATAAGATCATATATAAAAGTATGCTTACAGTGATAAAATTATTATTTTTTAGGTTACTTCATATAAATAAGTACATTTGAAAACAGAAAGTTATAAAACAAAAGTGCAGCAGTTAGGTATAAAATCTTTTGAAATAATACTAAAATGTATCTTTCTTTATTTCAAATTGCTATTAAATGATCATTCACAATGTTTATTTATTATAGTCAGCTATATTATCTCTTAACAAATATGAAAACTATTAAGACATACTCCTTAAATTCAACGCCAAAAAATCTAATTAATGAAACAAAGTTACAAATTTATGAAGTTTAAACTCAAAACGCTTTCATTTAAATAACGATTTTAATACATAAATGTTTAATGTTATTTTCAACGAGTCAAACAATTAAAAGTTTTTCTAAACAAATAATAATGTCTAGAAAATTAAGAAAGTCATCCAAAAATTCTTGTAATATTTAATTAAACATACAATAACAGACATATGAAATAAATGGAACAGCTTCATTAAAATTTTTAAAATTTCTGAGAATTTCTGTTTCTGTGAATTCAGAAAAATAACTCTTTCGTAAGATCATGTTTAATAATGAGCTGAATTATTATCATTATTGAATGTCTCAAATTGGAGAGGTAATTAATTTGCTAAACTAAAAGGTAATAAATTAAAACTTTGACCTCTTTTGAGCATCAATAGAATTTATTTATTGAATAAATGATGAAAAATTGGCATAATATTTGCGATTTGAGACGTATAACTTAAATTTAAAAATTATAATATACTTGAAGAGATTTTTAACACTATCAAACAGAATATTCTTTTATTTTCCAGACAAAAAAATGCTATTATTTAATTAACGCCGACAAAATTTGAACCAAAGCGTAATCCATTACACAAAAAGCAACAACTATATCAAAAATTTTTAATCTTATTTGGCATCAATGCTTTTTATTTATTAAATAATATTCAAACAAGTTGGAATATTATTTACTTTTTTATTTTATCACATTACTTGATTTACATCGCTATAAGAAGATTTTAAGAATAAAATATAATTGCTAAATAGAATTTATCTCTATTGAACAGTACTTTCGTTCATTTTTTAGAATAAAGTGTATATTACAGCGATATTTTAATTAAAATTAATTAGATTTTATTCCTAGAATAAAACACTACACAGAAAGTTAACAGCATAACCCAAGTAGCACAATTCACAAAAACGATATCGTAAAAACTTAGCTTTGAACATTGTACAATATCGTAACGAAATATTGTACTATATAAAAATGGACCCCTTTTATAACGTATATTCAATATTGCAAAACAATATTGTTCGATATTGTAAAAACGTTGGGGAACGTCGATCGACATCTCTCTGCATTTACAAACGCTGTACTATGTCAACCGACATCGTCAACACGATATTCAAAAAACGAATGCTGTGGAATGCCGACAATCGCCAAAATTACGTTATTTGAGAAAGTAAAAATTAGCTTTTGAAAATATTCATGCCTGTTTGTAACCTGGAAAAAGCTGATAACAAAACCATTCTAGCTTGTTTAAAATTAAATTATTTGACATTACCAAAACTTATAGCATTTTAAAGTCTGCAGCTTAGTTATTAATATTTAATAAGTTTGGGTAGGCAGGTATATTTTACTAATATTCTAGAAAATAAGCTAGAAAGTAAATAGTTTTGTTAAGATATTTCTTCTCTTTTTCAGGGTACAAGCAGCCATTTATACTGAGAAATAATTTTAATATTTTAAGTGATTTGTGCAATAATTTTCACAGCATCTATATTTTACTATGTAGATTAAAATTACAATATGTTTAATTTAAAACGATAAACTTTTTTGCTGTGACGTTTTAGTACTATATAATCTGTATTTTACTTAAATAGTATGTATGGAAAACAAAATTCCTTATCTTCAAAGCATCAGGTTTGATTTTAAGAAAACTGATTAAAAAGAAAAAAAAGCAATATTTACACTGATATTGTCATAATAAAATAACAGGAGTCACTTCCTCAGATTTCTGATTTAAAAAAGGGTAAGCATGGCAGAATAAGCTGCGATTTAATTTACTTATAGCCTTTGTCCATTAAAGTGTTGCCAAAATATCTATTCGGTTATCTTATTATCTATTCTCTACGGTTGTCAAATCTGTAAATGAAATATAGTTTTTATTAAACAGTAAAGAATAATATACTAATTTCTATAATTTATTATATTCTTTAATACAATCAATTGTTTCTAAAACAAAACTGTCAGTTGAGACAAACTTAGTCTTCCTGCCTTCCCGGTCGTTGGCGGTGGCAAGAACTTCACCAAATTTTTCAGCTTTTTCTAGTCAGCTAGTTTCTTCAAACAGTCTGAAGGTAGCAGCTGAAAAAAAATAAGACATGACATGAACTGGGGTTAATTTTAATTCGCGATCGCAACGAACTATAGGGGGCGTTGTTGTATGAGACGCTTACCTGCGATTTCCATATGAACCGTCATTCAGTTACTCTGGAGACGTCGTTAATGTAGCGTGTAGCATTGCAACGTTCCTTCTTTAATGTGGCTTATTAAATTTAAAAAAGAAAAATGCTTGATCTTCTTTCTTGTACAACCGAAAACAAAATGGTATCTCTTTTTATTAGAGAAGGAATATCCAAAACACATCGGAAAAATATTTGTACATTAACAGAAAAAAATATGTATATTCTTATAAGAGTTAAAACCTAATGCCCGAGAAATAGTATTACTAAATTTAATGATATAACATGAAAGGCCCATTTAAACTTTACATTCTATAGTTTTAAGAATCATATTAGTTCAAAAATTAAAATGAACAAAAAGTATACATAAGCCTCATAATTTTACGAAATTTAATTTTGTAAACAACGTTTTTTGACAACAATTTTTATCAAAATATTTCAAGTTTCAATAAAAATCATTATTTAGAAACTAAGAAACGTAAAATAAAGAATGCTGACGAAACAAAAACAAAAAAACAATTCTTTTTTGTCGCCATTTTTAGTGCTACGAATATTCGTCTTTGGGATTTGCCAAAAACAAAACAAGATGCAATTTTATTTTTTCAGGAGGGAAATATTTTACCGAAAAAACGAAAATGTACCAATTCCCACAACATAAAACTTTATCTTGGCAAACGTACGTTTTGGAAATGTTATTTCATTTGGAATCTTATTCATCAGAGTTCATATGGCGATATGATTGTTTTGAATCTAAGCTAAACTCTATATCGGCTCATTTTCCACCGAAATCCAATTAACTATTTTGATTTTAAATAAAGTGTTTTATTTTATGAACTGTCGCAAAAATTTTAAGTGTAGATTGGCGGCACTTAAAAACCGCCAAATCTGTAGCGGCGGTGGCGTCGTAAGTACCGAATTTTTATTCCATACTTTTCTGAATCATATTATTTCAAACATTGGAATATACAAGAAGTATACATAAACACATAATGTTATACCATTTAATTTTTCAAAAGTATTTTGAGAACAATTTTTATCAAAAAATTATAAACTAAAAAACGGAAAATAAAGAATTCTTAGGATAAAAAAAACGATTTTAAGAATTATTAACATTGAAATAAAAACTTTCATATTGTTTCTTTTTTTTATTATTCTTATAGTTCTTAATCAGACGTAAAAAACCATTCTGTAGAGAACCATCATCAAATGAAAAAAAAAATATTTACAAGCAAATTTTTTATTGTAAAAATCATTGCACTTACCTGAGTTATGATTCCCGGAGAATTCCAATATGATAAGTTCCTTGTTTGAAAACTTTATTCTCAAATAATAGATACATAGTTTATACCTTCATTACTTTTAGATAACATACTACACAGCAAAATTTTATAATTGATATGAATTTGAATATGTAGCTAAAAACAGAATAGCTGAATTCTAGTTGAACTTATTCTTTCAAAACTAAAAAATACTTACCAAGAAAACGATTTAAATTAATTAAGAATCAGCACAAATGGCACTATTTCAAGTAACTTGGATAATTTTTTATTGTTGTTTTCCGAATTATATGGATACAGAAATATATACTATTCTATAACGAAGAAGAATATGCTATAACTATTACAATTCTGTATGTTCTGAATTCATATTTATTCACTGGAATGACGAAAGCAATGTTGACTTCACTTTAATTCGTAATGAATTGAAGACAGAAGAAATGCATTTTACCTTAATACACACATCTGTAACAGTATCCGAAATCGGAAGTCATCAGTTGCAAGTTTGTTGATAATAGAAATTAAAAATTATTGAGGAATTTTTCTTCAAATGTTTGGCGTGTTCTGTTCCTGAAAGATTTACTAATATTCTGGAGATTTTTTTCAAGTTCTTCGGCCTTTTCCTTAGGGAAATTTTGTTTCTTATTTGCTGCTAAAAAATGGCGTCTGATTCAGTCAATGACTTTGATGGAACTAAATGAAAACGTGATAAATTAATGTCCGATATTTACAGGCTCCCGCTAGACGGCGTACTCGAGCGTTGCGATCGCGAATATTTTTAAATTAAAAGACAAATAGTTATATTGAAAACATTAACATTACATTAAAGTGGACATAAGTATAACGCAAGTACTACTAGCAGCGTTTATGCTAACCCCTAGGTTGACAATTCTTTTGTATAGAATCAGAGCAGTTTTTGTGTTTTCAGTAAGTTTATAACATATGGAATAAGAGTAAGTTTACAGTAAGAACCTTACGACCCTTTACGAGTAAGTTTATAACATATGGAAAATATTATATTTTATAATATAATAGATGGAAAAAAGTTTTTCTTTGAATAATTTTTAAAAATTATTTGGTCACCTTTCGATGAGGTGATCCGGGTTCCAATCCCAGTATCGGCAGGGATTGGAACCCGGCTGGGTCAATACGAATTCCACATCTAACATGTGCTTACCACAGTGCTGATTCAGATATAGTGAAGTATTTTGTAAAGGTACCGCTAAGTGGTAATAAATTTGGCTTGGACACAGATCCCTGTTCTTTAACTATTAAAACAAAGTTTCAATTAGCAAACCATAATTTTATTTAAAAAGTGAGATTTTTTTCTCTTGATTTTTAATATGATAGATTCATCAATAAATAAATAAATATTTAATAATTTTTATATTAAAATATTCATTTTTAATCTTATATCAAAATAGATAAGTTAAGCTAAAAAAATTTCTTTTTAAAAATATGTACTCATTGGAATTTTTTTTTCACAAAATTTCTTTATAGAAAATCTGATAATGTCAAAGATACTATAAACATATGAGGAAAAAAATACCAGTTAACTCTACTGCTTCAAATAGACTTTAAAAGGGAAGAATGACACTATTTCAGGAAAAAACAACATCTGAATTCATCAGCCCCCTTTTTTTCCCTTCTAATATAACCTCAAGCTTTAGAAATAGACATTTTCCACCAATGAAATATAATGTAGATTTTAATTCCATGCTTTTTCAATCAAAAGGTAGAATTTTAATTAACATTTGCATTTATTTTTAAAAAATTCATGTTTATTAATTACTTTCTACAGCTATGCAAGTCTATATTAAGACAGCATTAAATGTGTACTTTAATCTGTACACATTTAATGCTATCCAATCAATCTCAAGAATCAAAAAGATTTTTAAAAATGTAATTTCAAATGTGTTGGAATTTAACATACACCAAGAAAGAAAGTAATTTCAATAACTAAAATTAATTAATGCAGCAATTTATTTAAAATAAATTTTAAAACTAAGAAAAGAAAACAATAAAAGTATCAATAATTTAAAACACTGTTTTTTAACTTTCAAAATAAATGATTTAAAAAAAATCATTTGATTTAAATCATGTATTAAATCATGATTTGAATCAAGCTGATTTAAATCAACAAACCCTGATAGCTAGTAGTTGAGAAAAGACGCCATGAAAAACATTACAAAACTTTAAGAGTGGCTAACCTTTGAAACATACAATGCTGTAAAAGTATTAGAGTTTAGAATACAAACTAAACAAAATAAAACAGGAAGGACCAGGGTAATTAATTTAAGGAATAACTGATCCATTTTAGTGCAAGATAATGACTCATAAAAAAGTAAAGTCTTATTACAAATTTTAAAATTCTATGTCTATAAAATTACCCAAGATGGTGTTTGTAACAGCTGAGAGGCTTTCAAAACACTGTTTCCCTTTTCATTCTAATTTACAATACGTCATCGCCAATTCCAAGATGGTGCTGAAGTAAAAGAGCATAGATAGCCTTCACAGATGGTTTCAAAATAACATACTTGAAAGAAGAAAAAAAATATATACATACATAATGTTTTAATAACCATTACAAAATGTATCTCATATTTTATCATTAATTAAGACCAAACAAGTAAAACTGACATGGGATTGCTGAAGAAAGTAATTATCTAAATTTTTCATTTTTATAATATATTATTTATTATTTCAGTCACTTTATTCTCTAAAAGAGTTCTTGCATTAGTTCTTTACTTTGTATATGAGAAGCTTCCAAAGCAATGGCCTTCGCATAAACATATTAAACATTGCAGTATCAGATTGTATGTTTACGAATCCAATTATCACGAATTCTATGCATAAATTGTGTGCGGAGAAATACCTATACCATCAAAACACTTATCACAGCCATATTTGACTTAAGAATCACATAAGTTAAAATATGTTGCAAAGTTGGGATGGATAATGGATTGCTTTTCATTTTGATATGTACAGGGTATCTGCGACATTTTAGATTTTCAAATCCCTGACTTTCCATCAATAATTCCAAGAAGTTGTCATGACTTACCGAAGTTACTATTATCTCCGACAAAAACACAATAATAAATTTAAAAAAGCATTATAATAACATTAATTGAAATGATAGGTATAACCAAAGCTGTTATACTCTGAATCCTTGAGGCAGAATTTTTTCGAGCTATCTGCGACAAAACTCTCTAGCACTAATATCTTTCTGCAAGATACTTTTCATAATAATAAACATGTATGTTACTAATTTAAAATAACAAAAGTGCCGTGTTTATAAAATAAAAATACCTATATATTACTTTCTTTAAATTGAACATGTAATTTTTTAAAATAACATTACATGTAACATTTTCGCATTTTGCTGGGAGGTGGGGGAAAACAGAAATTATTTCCTTCTTCTTTTGTAACTAATCATCACATAAAAAAATTGCAAATCATTAAATCCGCAGTAGTACTTGGCGAAAATAAAAAAAGATTGACAACAAATTCACACGAATCGGTTGCCTCAAATGAGTGTTTCGTTTCTGGATTAGACTGTTGTATAAAAATATCAGAAAAACTATGGAGAAATCAGTAGCAATAACTGATAAAATTCCGACAGAATTATTGATTTAAAAAGTAAGTACCCAAATACAAGATTCCAATTTTACAGGTTGTTTATCAGGATATTTAAAATCCACGTGAAAATCAACATCAATAACTGACAGAAATAAAACAGAAAAAATACATCAATTTACGATACTATCGGCGTATATTGAGCATGTCAAAAAGTTATTATTTAAATGCATAACTCAAATATAACGGGTAAATTTCTGTCAAAAAATAAATAACGGTAATTTTCGCCATATTTCAAGTCTTGCAGACAAATTGTTATAATGCACAGAACCAATTAAAGAAAACAAATAATAAAAGTACCTAAACAAGGTCTTTGGGAATATCAGAATTGAATAATGTGATATAATTTAATAGTTAACAAACTTGGACTAAAAACAATAGGTAATTGGCATAATTCTGGCAAATATATATATACATATCAAAAACCCTTCCGAAATTATTCATTAATTGATTAATGAGCTATTCGGTTCGGTAAGTAAGATGTAGATATATAAAACTTTCATGATACAATTCTTTTGCTTTGTAATTTAAACATTATATATTAATTAAATACTACATTAAACATAATATTAAATAATAATTAAACATATATATATATAACTACAAACTTGTACGGTTGCGCAAAAAAAACTTCTTACTATCAGTAACATTAGAGATCTTATAAAATCTTCAGTAGACATATTAAATCAATCTAGTAGACATACTAAATCTTCAATTTAACATTTCGAAAAAAAAAAAAAAAAACATTTCAATCTACCATGACAAATTAATAATTAAAAAATATGCAAATATGATCTATTTGTTAGCTCGCTTAGCTCTTAAATTTTTAATTAGTGTAGAAAAAAATATTTTTTATCGAACGTACAAGTTGCAGGTGTGGAAAAAATATAAACATAAGCATGTCAGAAGGCTTAACACCTCCAAACATACTATAAAATTACGTCACTGTTTGCGAATATGAGAATTGAATAATGTGATATAATTAAATAGTTAAGCAGCCTGGACATGAAAAAAGAGGAAATCGATGTAATTCTTGCTATATATAATTATATATATTAAAAACAGCACATACCTGCCAAGATCAGAGAATTCACTCACTTCAACAAGGTGTATTAATTCAGATTCATCTACAGCTGGTTTGAGTTTTCGGGCTCGCTTAATCGAAACACTTTCATTTCACTTACATTATGAGCTAAGATATAAATCTTATGAGACGAAATTAGATTTAAAAATAACAAGACAAAAGATAAATAGACCGCAGGCATAGCGGACAGTGATAAACAGCATCTTAACGGATTACGGTTGCGGTTTCGAGTGGAATATCCTAGATTTCAGTATTTAGAGAAAACAATCGATGTCGTGACAAAAACACGATTGCAATATTGATATCAAATATTTCCGAGTGTTGTTCGGATATCTCTAAATTTATATTTTAAATTTATTTTTTGGAATTATAACTATTTGACGTCATTTTTTGTCTTTTAAATGATTAATTTCGATTTAAGAACGCAATAAAGTTTAAAATGAAAAGTTTTACAAACAGACTTTTAATGTGAAATCGACGGGAATTGTACAATATCGTACATACAATTTCGATTTTCGCCAATATTGACAATGTCGGTCGAAGTAGATTAAAGCTGTTACAATATCCCTGTGCTACTTGGGAAAATCATTAATGTACTTACTTTTAGATTATTTTTTCTCGCCATTAAAAACAAAAGAAATCAAATTAAATATTTGCTCTCAGAATCCAAGCCTCAAGTTCAGTTGGCGAGGAATTTATTTTTTTCTAATAAATATAGTATTTGACTAGGGTTTTATTTTTTGATCTCACACAAGCACTTCAAAGAGTAAAATAATAGAAGGAATTGAAAGGCATTAGGATACGAATATTCACGAAAGGAAAAGAAAAAAAAGCAATGAAAGTGTGTGGTAAAAAATAAAAAATCAGGACGATGAACTTTTTTATGCTACAGAAAAAACTTCCAAGTTTTAAAATTTTTTTAAATTAAGAAATATTCTGAAAAATGTTTTCCTTTGAGACTTAGAAATAAATCAGACAAGTAATTTAAACAAATAAGAAAAATAACTGATTTATTCTTACAAATCCGAGCTTTGTAGTTTGAAGTAAATTTTGAAATCTACTTTTAAGTGTGTTTCATTCAGGGGTGACCTTTACTTTAATACTTTTAAATATATAATAATTTTTTAGAGAACATTTTGTTTGAGAGGATAAAATAAATATGCATATATGAAGCTTATATTCATGAAATGATATTTTTGCAATCTCAATTTAAAACAAGCTGGAATAAAATTTTACTAACCTTGTTAGTGCGAAAACTGGTCAAAAAAAGTTCAGAGTCAGCGTGAGATCAACTTTAGGGGAGTTGGTTTTTCACAGGCATGTATCGCGTTAATTGGCGAGAGTGCGGTAATTTTTGATTTCAAAAAAAGTATTCTTTCAAATAGTGTTGATTGTGGTCAAAATGTTTATTTATTTGATTACATCGAAAGGTATTTCTGAAACAAAATAAAAGTATTTTTAGTAGTTTTAATACGAAAAATATCTAGGTTAAGTTGTTGAGTCAAATAAATTATTCACAACATAAATTTGCAGTTACAGGCAAAAATGGCATACTTTGATTTATGAAAATTTTTATAAAACAGTTTTGGGTATTTTTTAGGTCGTGGTAAACCACTCGATCATGATTAGTTACGCGACTCTCATTTTTATTCAGAACTTAGGTTATCTCTTCAAGAATTTTCGCCATCGAAAACCAATCCACTCAGTAGATATGCAGTTTTTTTTTCATTTTCAACTTCTTAGCTTTTAATCTAGAAGACACGACAGCACTTGTTTAAGGAACAAGGTCGCATTCTTGGTCGGAAAGAATTCTTTTAAACGAAACTATTCAGTATTTGCACAAAATAGAGGTGAAAATCTCAAAAGACCTCTCGTGGTTAGCCTGATTCTAATGGAGCCTTGATAAGTTTCTACCAAAGTATAATTTATATCAGCTCGGCAATCTCTGCTGGCAGGGAGCAAAATAAAGTTTAACTATCTATCGATTCTTTCATATGTAGACGTAATTTGTCTCCACTGAGTCATGACGATTTTTCATCAAAAAGTTGTTTTTATATAATATACAAGTATACGCTCTCATTTTCGATTTAACACTTAATACTATATATATATATATATATGCACCGAACAGCCATTACATTATCACCACCCTCCATCTATAACAATGGGCTCGCCCAGGTTTTCATGGTTTCTCGCCCAGGAACAATGTTTTCATGGGACATATTAGGACCCATAATCATCATAGAACAATCCCTGACGTCTGTAAACTACTTGAACATAGTTGCAGACCAGGTTCACCCTTTCATGGCAACAGTTTTTTCCTGCGGGGGATGGTGTTTTCCAACAGTATAATGCACTATGTCATAAGGGTCGAATCGTCATGGAGGGTCGAATCGTTCGAGGAACATTCCAGTGACTTTCAAGTCATGTCTTGGCCCCCAAATTCATCTGATCTTAATCCAATAGAGCATTTGTGGTCCTACTTGGAAAACCAAATTCGTGCTGCCACTCTACCACCTCGCGATGTGAGGGAATTGCAGGACCAGTTGGTGAGCGCTTGGTACCAGATACCTCAGACTACCTATCAGCACCTTGTGGAATCAATGCCACGGCGGGTGTTAGCAGTTTTGAGGGCTAAAGGTGGTCCTACACGTTATTAGCAGGGTGGTCATAATATATATATATATATAAATAAATACAAGAAAACACGAAGAAAGTTAAGAAAAACAATAAGTTTCATTTATTGCACTTAAGCTGCAAGTAAACAGAACTCATTAGATAAGTTCAAAATGTAGAATAAAACAAAGAAAATTATAGACGTATGAAGAAAAAAAAGGGGGGGAAATAATAAGTAGGAAAATAACAAACAACAGTTTTGAAAAAAAAAGAGAAAAAAAAGAAGAAAAAAAAAGGATGAAATTTTATTTAAAAAACCGGAAAAAAAGATATAATTTTTTCATCAGCCCACACGATTATATCCGCAAAACAGAGTTCTTTCGTGTGGGCTGATGAAAAGATTATATCTTTTTTTCCGGTATTTTCCCGGTTTTTTAAATAAAATTTCATCCTTTTTTTTCCTCTTTTCTTTTTCTTTTTTAAAACTGTTGTTTGTTATTTTTTTACTTATTATCTCCCCCCCCCTTTTTTTTCCATATGTCTATATTTTTCTTTGTTTTATTCTACATTTCACATTTATTCTACATATATATATATATATATAGATATATATATATATATATATATATATATATATATATATATATATATATATATATATATGTACACACATATATGTACTAATATATGTATCACGATTGTGTATGGAAATTTACTAACTTGAAAATTATTTCATATGAAAATTTGAATCTCGCTTCAAAACATTATTGAAAAAAAACCCCAACTGATTAGCCATAATAGTATAAAACAGGAAAACGGAGAAATTTCATTTTTCAATCACAAAACCAGCATGCATCGAAATAAATTTGCTAGGACTTAACATTTCTAATTGCCACTCTGTGTTGCTTGACATTACAAACGTCAATCATATTCCCATCGCTAAATACAGAGTTTCATTTTATCGAAAAATTCAGTTTATTATTAATAAAATTTCCGAAGATTTCAAGATTAACTAGAGTTCTTAAAATATACCTATGAGATGATAAGGCGATTATGCAAGTTCCCATCGTTAGTTTGAGTGCAACCTGTTAAATTTATCACGAAATTATTAACGATATTGATTTATCGTCAATCAAATTATAAATTAGATCTCTATAATTTTAATTGAAACTGTGTGCTGTATGACATTCAGTCGTGTTCTTATCGCTAAGAGCAGAATCTTTTGGCATATTCTTGCGAATTAAAATTTATCGTCAATCAAAATTCCGACCAATTTTTTTAACTATTTAATTTGCAACTCGAGCCTGAATTAAAATTGTGACTGCATTTCAAGGCTTCAAAAAAATATAAGTTTCAAACTATTTTTTTTAACAGTAATAAGAAATTTACATCATTTGAAATTTAGACTATCTGAAGTGGGTTAAAAGGTAAAGATATTACAGTTAACTGGAGTTCTATATTCTAATCGAGTTCTATATTCACTTAAATAATGTTACCCTGAATTTAAATTTTGTACAAGAGTGCAAAATTTTAATTCAGGTACATGTCGTATCAGAACCAGTTTTTACAGCTTGATTATTAAGAAATTGGTGAAATACATTGATTAACAAACCTACAATTATTTTATGGATAGTTTTTATTAATTATGAATATGGTTGTGTCGAACATAAACTAATCTTACCCGGCTCTGTACACCCGGTAAAAAATGCCAGGTCCGGGTATCTAATACAGGGTAGTGAAATTTATTCACCGGAGTATAACCGGGTAATGAAATTTTGATCAGATCCGGGTAATTACTGGTTACCCACTGCACATCTAGTACAATAAAAAAATTACTATAATATTAAAAGTATAAACATCAAAACAAAACAAAAAGGTGTAGGCATTTTAAAAGTGTGTTATATAATGTAATGTGATAAAGGATCATTTTCATTATATATTTTCTTTAAATCGTCGTTTTCATTATATATTTTATTTTTTATTTTAAGGCTTAATTTATTCAGTTCATTAACGCACTTCACTTAAATTGAAATTAAAAAAAATGATCGTTTTAAGTAAAAAAATTAAAAAACAAAAAAATTTGAGTTTATAAATTAAATTTCTACGCGAACGACAAGTTGTTTTTGCTAAGAAGATATCTGTTCATGGCAGCTTATTGGAAAAAAAAACATGCAGTGCCTTACAAAAACCTTTATTGTGTTCTGAGGAATTTTAAAACATCTTTCTTTGTTTTAAGTTAATATTTATTTTCAATGGTATTTTAATAAATATGTCATACTTTATGAAGACTTGTCTTAGAATTCTCAGAATTTTAAAATGCTGCAGATAACGAGAAAAAAATGTATATTGAAAGTTATTTCAAGGTAAACATGAAATTCAAATCATTCTTATCACTAGTAAACGAGTTCTTGGAAATTAAGTAAAATAAATGTTCTTATTCTCTAGACCAACTCCACCTTTTTATGAAAGGAATTCATAAGCATATTTACAGCGTATTTTTGAAGCTTTTTATATACACAATTTATTTTTGATTTAAAGTATGTCATTTTTTTTAAATACTGTTTATTTAAGAATCTAAATTAAAATATTTTTTCTCTTTATGAAGAATCCTTAGAGACACCAATGCTATTTTGGCTGTTCAACATTATGTAATGTTTGGTTTTTCATCTCAAAAATTATAAAACTCTAAAATATGAAAGTATTTAATTGAAGGTATTACACTGAGTGGGATAAAAGATTTTAACATTCTCTGGAATTAATAACTGGTAAGTTTTTAGTACACAATTGAAGAAAAAAAATTAACAGTTTTCTACAAGAAAATAGAATAAATGATAGAGCAAAGTGCATGCAAAAATATTTTTCATTGATTTATTGTTGATTTGTTGATAAGGACCATTTTCATCAATACTGTTTCGAAACCATTTACAACTAGTATGGTTAAATGACCATAAATAAAAAACTATATGTTTTTTTAAACCTTTACAGTTATCTTGGTTTTAAAATCACGAAAAAGAAATTCAACAGGACATTAGAGATAGATATGGAGCTGCCATGAAGCTCATGAATAAGAGTACTGTTTTCTAATAGTCCAGGGTAACAAACTGGGGAGTGCAGAGCAATGGGAAATCTTTATGTATTGAAGGGAATCTAGAAAATATTTTGGTATCAACTCTTGGACTCGAATCCTCGTCCTGTCAGTAATAAAATTGACTGATTAGCCCTATAGTCTATAACATGTACCAATCTGCAAAAACTTAGTGGCTTCCTCAGGTGAGCCTAGTTGGTGCGATGAAATTTTAGTTGTTTAACAGTATTAAGTGGAAGCAGTTAATGAACGGCTTTTATCTCAGTTAACAGTTTGAATACCATCTTATATATGATTATTTCACTGTTTTGTTTGAATATGGTAAAATAAAAATAAATTAAATTGTTATTTAACCATTTTTTTCGAGAAATTTCTAACAGTGCAAGTGGGATAGTATTAGCATTTTTTCTTTCTAGAAACATATAATTTATATTTTGAATCCTATTTATCGAATAATTCTTACAGTTTCTTAAGTGTCACTTTTAATATCCTTCACTAGTTGGTCCCGCAATAAGCTGACCGTAAAAACACTGTTCTCAGTAGAACATCGAAGTCAAGTATCACTGGCTGCGGTCAGTAAGCTGGTGGATGACCACTTTGATTAACCTGAGCAGAGACCTAGGTAGTGCGGTATCAGTCCTCGTTAAACTGTTCTGTTGTAAAGTGCTCGACTTAACACCCAGGTTATCAGGCTACCAAAGAGGAGGAGTCAATCCCCCCCCCCCTGCAGAGGATCAAAATTGTGACATCACCTTTTCAGATCATCCTCAGATGTTTCCCAGACCCACACCAATAGCCCATTGTGCAGCTCTAGTTCCGACGTAAATTAAGTACCTACCTTCCAATACCTATCTACCTAGTACCTAAGTCAAAAGTTACTAGCTGTAACTTTTGACTTGAATATGTTTTCCAAATATATGCGTAAAAAAGAAAATATTAGATTTGAAATAAATTATTATTTAAATCTCATATTTCCTGGCAGAAATCTAGCATCCATTTATATAATTTCAATAAAGATTTATTTTAATTACAATATCAATTTCAATGGTTAATTTTTGTATCTTCCTTCAGTTTTCCGAAACTTTATTTTAGATTTTCGGGACTTTCAGTAAAATACAACAAATATATTTAAGCACATTAAGTACAAAATAAGCTTTGAACATAAAAAAATAAAAGTTTAGCAATAATTTGTTTGTAAAATGCTAAGGTAAATACTTACAGTATTTCACTAAATATACTGTAGAGTAAAAACAAGTCTAGTTAAAGAAACTAAATCAAAAAGGAAGAAACGCACAATAATTAATAATTTTATCATAATTAATAAGTGTTAATTAATCTTGAAATAAAATTAATCTTGATTTAATTTATCCTTACTATGCAATAAATCTTACCTATGAAAACTAAAATAAATAATAAAAGTATGATGAATTTAAAGCTGAAACTTAGCTTTAATTTCAGCCAATTTATGAGATATTATATTCTGTATCAGTTTGTTTACTACAAAATACATTAATATGTCTTATTATATGCTTATTTAGTTCAAAATTCTTAATTAAATTCCATAAATGTCATATTTATTCATGCTTTTCTTAAGAGCTATATTTTTCATCCCAATGAGATACTTGGAAGTGACGTAGTGTAGCTATCTCGATCCTGATTGGTGGTTGAAACGTGGCATTTTTTTACGTTATTTACTGTTTTTTTTCATTCTATTTCGAGAAAGCTAAGCATTCATTCTGTTAAGTGATACGTTCTATCTTCTTTTACAAAGATTCTTTCGCAAGTTCTTTTAAATTCTTTCACTAGATATTTCCTACTTAACACAAAGACTGTCACGAAATAATGCAGAACATAAACAAAATAATTATGCATCGAAGTTGCCAGGTGCACGAAGCAAAAATATATCACACTTACAATGAAATACAAATAAAAATAATAAATCTAAGTTAAGTAAAAGACGCAGAAGAGAAATAATTATATATTAACAAATTTGATGTGCGATGCGGCGTTGTATTTAATTAACTTCACGTTTATTAACATTCTAACTTAAGTGAAGAGACTAAGTTTGACTTTAGCAGGCCATCTTGTTCATAAACCATCAGCTGGCACTGAAGTCATAGGTCACATATGACAGTGTATCAGTGATCTCCTTCTTCTCGAGTTGAAAATAGCCAATTAAAATATTTTTTAAGTACAAATTCTCTTTAAAAACTGGGGTGTAATATATATCTGAATTTGATGCGAATGATAAAATCACTGCCACCAAAGTAACCACCACATTTTTGTTGCATTCAGTTGCTAAAATTTATAATTATATTAAAATAAGATACGCATAAGAAAGTGTCAGTAACATCAATGTATAGACGTACAAATTCTTTTTAAAAACTGGGGTGTAATATATATCTGAATTTGTACTATGGTAATATTATGGTAATAGGTGCGAATATCAACTATACAAATATCGACCTTCAATGTAAGTACTGTTGTAATAAAAACATAATGCCATATAATACTATAAATAATCCTGTTTTTGGAGGCTTAGGATGAACTTCAAAATTCTCATTGATCAATCTAATAACTTAAAACCACCTAGAAGCGCAACAAATAATAAATGAATACATAATTGGAGTTCGTAATAATCAATGGCGTCAACAATTTTGGCGATTTTTTTTATGGTTTCAGGAAATGAATAAGTACTTGGCTTTACAATTTTGCTTTTTAGTGCATAACGTATTCTTGTATTTTACTTACCGCTGATTTTAAATGATTAAGTTTCACAAGAAAACCCTTTCAAATGGGTAATTGTAAACAATATAACCTCATGGTTTCAGACAACTGTTAAAAGAATAACTCGGTGACATCATATCGCTCATGGGCTGCAATAGCGGCACTACTCAAAAAAACATGTTTTGAGATAAGTGGGTTCAAAGTTTTCATTGCTAAGGATAATGCACAGGAAATGCTTTAGTTAAGTAAGTATTGCAAGTATTGCTGCTGAAAGAATGTGTATTTTCAGATTTACACATGTTCTTAGTCCAAAAAAACGGTAAAAATATGCTTGAGGATGCCCCTTGGCGAAATTGGTGACTTATGCTTGGCACCATTTCTGTTTACGCGGAACACCGTGGTAACTGGAATGGCGGCCAAAACATAATGATATTTCAATAAAACATTAGAAAATTGAACAAAACATCAGCCAAAACTTTATAAAATTGCAAATAACCCAATATAAGCAAAATTAATAAACCCAATAAAATGCATTTTGAATCGAAACAAAAATTAATGGACTAAGCACAGAAAGAAAAGGAAAAAAACAAAAAAAAAAAAAACAACTCACTTCTTCATTAAGCTTGAATATCATCAGTTTTAGGTATACAGAATATTCTAATAGCAATTAGATACTGTCTAAATTTATCATGTCTGTGTACCTCCATCGCCGAATAAATTCGGCAAAAAAAGAATCGAAAATGGCGTCTGTGGTAACGGATTAGCTGTGAAATTTTTTCCTAAAGTCCCTTTTTGTGACTGCCCACATACCTTCGATACTTTACCAGTCTGTTTCCAACGTAGAACTAACGGACCTCGGAAATTACATATACCGTTGAACATTTAAAAATAACGCTGAAATTTAAACCAATCAGAATCTCGATTGGGTTTCAACATCACCCAGCTTGGAGATCAATCGCGATCACAACTTGGCGGGAATCAAAGGGGCACCCTCAAATATAGTCTACCCTAAAATACTAAAAGTTAACTAGGACAAAACATTTATTACAAATAAAACAGGTAAGAACTAACGACAAGCACAAAACACAAACGTTCCATGAAAATTATATACAAGTCAACTGATGCCACTCATAGCTTTTAGAAATAAAGTAAATAATGTCGCGGTGGCCAAGATTATAATTTTCTACACTGTTTAAGTATTCGCGATTGCAACGAACTATAGGGGGCGTTGTTGTATGAGACGCATACCTGCGATTTCTATATGAACCGTCATTCAGTTACTCTGGAGACGTCTTTAATGTAGCTTGTAGCATTGTAACGTTCCTTCTTTAATGTGGCTTATTAAATTTAAAAAAGAAAAATGCTTGATATCCTTTCTTATACAACCGAAAACAAGATAGTATCTCTTTTTCTTTTTAAAGAAGGAACATCCAAAACACATCTGAAAAATATTTGTAAATAAACAGAAAAAAATATGTATCTTCTTATTAGAGTTAAAACTTAATGCCTGAGAAATAGTTTTACTAAATTTAATGATATAACCTGAAAGGCCTATTTAAACTTTACATTCCATAGTTTTAAGAATCACTTCAAATAAAGCAAAAAGTATACATAAGCTTCATAATTTTATGTAATTTAATTTTGTAAATAAAGTTTTTTAACAAGTAATTTTATCAAAAAATTTTAAGTTTTAATAAAAATCATTATTTAGAAACTGAAAAACGTAAAGTAAGGAATGCTTACGATACAAAACAAAAAAAAAACAATTCTAAAAATTCCTTATATTAAAATAAACAACTTTCATGTTTTTTCTTTTTTGATTCATAATCGGACGTAGAAAACCATTCTATAGAAAACTATCATCGAGAAAAAAACTATTTAAAAGTAAAATTTTTTATTTTATAAAAATTAACACTTACCTGTGTAAGAAACAACTTTTAAAAGAAAAACAAATCAATACTTTATTAAAATTTACACACACCGTTATTCTAAAAACTCAAAATCTATATCGTACACAAGAACTGCTGTTGCCAAAACATGGAATACTAAATATGCAATAAGAAAATAATTAATGTTCACGTGCACACTTTTACACTCGACCATCCTGACTTTTGGACGACCTCGTCCCTTCAAAACAACTTATAATCCTTCAAGTAATGCGGCACTTTTTTACATCTCTTTGGTCTACTGTTATCTTGGCTTAAATTTTTATTTGGATCGTCGTTGCATTGATTTGTACTGTTGTTGTCGTTTATGGGTTCACAAGCAATGAAGTTTTCCTTACTTCCAGTAATATTGTCCCCATCATCAGACAGATCTTCGTCGTTGACCAGATGAAATAGTTTCATTTGCGAAGCGTGGGCGGTAGTCGTATAATTATGTTGCCTTCTTCTTCCTTGTCCAACTACGCGTAAATCAGTGACTAGATAAGTGTCGGATGGTAATATTTTGATGACTGTTAAAGGACCTCTGTACTTAACTTGGGTTTTAGTGTTAGATAAGGCAGTTTGTTCAGGTAATCGTCTTATTCCTTTTCATCTTTTCCTGTGCAATGATAATACGTTCCTGGGCATCTCTTTGCAGTTTTGTTGGATTTACGTAGTCATTTGATGTTGGTAGTAGATCTTGAGGAAAATATCTAGGCTTTACTGGCGTGTATCCATACAAGAGTTCAAAAGGAGGTTTTCCAGTCGACTTACTCGGAGACCAGTTAATACACCGTTGTACTTCTGGTAATATTTTATCCCAATCCTTGTGAGATTCCGTTTGGACATTGGAAGATATAGTTGGAATAAGTATACGATTGATGCGTTCAACTTGTCCATTAGCTTGTGGTCTTTGACTGGAATTTAATGTATGCTTGATTCCTAATTGCTTACAATAGCCTTCAAACGCCGAGGACGTGAAGCAGCTCCCTCTGTCTGTAATGATTCGCCTCGGAGAACCAAAATCATCAGTAAATAATGTAAATTGCAAACCCAACAACAAAGGACGAAGTCTAGTCATTGACCATACCGCAGCTATCAGTTCTAAACGACTTGAATGATACTTTTCCTCTTCAGGAGTTGTTCGGCGACTTACGGAATAAACTAACTGAAAAGCACTAGACTTATTTCGTTGCAAGAGCATTCCAGCTAATCCAACAGAGCTTGCATCAGTGTGTAATTCAGTTTCATCGCGTGGATCAAATAGTTTCAACACTGGTCTCGATTCGCGATCACAACGCTCGAGTACGCCGTCTAGCGGGAGCCTGTAAATATCGGACATTAATTTATCACGTTTTCATTTAGTTCCATCAAAGTCATTGACTGAATCAGACGCCATTTTTTAGCAGCAAATAGGAAACAAAATTTCCCTAAGGAAAAGGCCGAAGAACTTGAAAAAAATCTCCAGAATATTAGTAAATCTTTCAGGAACAGAACACGCCAAACATTTGAAGAAAAATTCTTTAATAATTTTTAATTTCTATTATCAACAAACTTGCAACTGATGACTTCCGATTTCGGATACTGTTACAGATGTGTGTATTAAGGTAAAATGCATTTCTTCTGTCTTCAATTCATTACGAATTAAAGTGAAGTCAACATTGCTTTCGTCATTCCAGTGAATAAATATGAATTCAGAACATACAGAATTGTAATAGTTATAGAATAGTATATATTTCTGTATCCATATAATTCGGAAAACAACAATAAAAAATTATCCAAGTTACTTGAAATAGTGCCATTTCTGCTGATTCTTAATTAATTTAAATCGTTTTCTTGATAAGTTTTTTTTAATTTTGAAGGAATAAGTTCAACTAGAATTCAGCTATTCTGTTTTTAGCTACATATTCAAATTCATATCAATTATAAAATTTTGCTGTGTAGTATGTTATCTAAAAGTAATGAAGGTATAAACTATGTATCTATTATTTGAGAATAAAGTTTTCAAACAAGGAACTTATCATTTTGGAATTCTCCGGGAATCATAAATCAGGTAAGTGCAATGATTTTTACAATAAAACAATTTGCTTGTAAATATTTTTTTTTTCATTTGATGATGGTTCTCTACACTACAGAATGGGTTTTTACGTCTGATTAAGAACTATAAGAATAATAAAAAAAGAAACAATATGAAAGTTTTTATTTCAATGTAAAGAATTCTTAAAATCGTTTTTTTATCCTAAGAATTCTTTATTTTCCGTTTTTTAGTTTATAATTTTTTGATAAAAATTGTTCTCAAAATACTTTTTTTGAAAAATTAAATGGTATAACATTATGTGTTTATGTATACTTCTTGTATATTCCAATGTTTGAAGTAATATGATTCAGAAAAGTATGGAATAAAAATTCGGTACTACCGTATTAACGCCACCGCCGCTACAGATTTGGCGGTTTTTATGAGCCGCTAATCTACACTTAAAAGTTTTGCGACAATTCATAAAATAAAACACTTTATTTAAAATCAAAATAGTTAATCGGATTTCGGTGAAAAATGAGCCGATATAGAGTTTAGCATAGATTCAAAACAATCATATCGCCATATGAAGTCTGATAAATAAGATTCCAAATGAAATAACATTTCCAAAACGTACGTTTACCAAGATAAAGTCTTATGTTGTGGGAATTGGTACATTTTCGTTTTTTCGGTAAAATATTTCCCTCCTGAAAAAATAAAATTGCATCTTGTTTTGTTTTTGGCAAATCCCAAAGACGAATATTCGTAGCACTAAAAATGGCGACAAAAAAGAATTGATTTTTTTTCCGTCAGCATTCTTTATTTTACGTTTCTTAGTTTCTAAATAATGATTTTTATTGAAACTTGAAATTTTTTGATAAAAATTGTTGTCAAAAAACGTTGTTTACAAAATTAAATTTCATAAAATTATGAGGCTTATGTATACTTTTTGTTCATTTTAATTTTTGAACTAATATGATTCTTAAAACTATAGAATGTAAAGTTTAAATGGGCCTTTCATGTTATATCATTAAATGTAGTAATACTATTTCTCGGGCATTAGGTTTTAACTCTTATAAGAATATACATATTTTTTTCTGTTAATGTACAAATATTTTTCCGATGTGTTTTGGATGTTCCTTCTCTAATAAAAAGAGATACCATTTTGTTTTCGGTTGTATAAGAAAGAAGATCAAGCATTTTTCTTTTTTAAATTTAATAAGCCACATTAAAGAAGGAACGTTGCAATGCTACACGCTACATTAACGACGTCTCCAGAGTAACTGAATGACGGTTCATATAGAAATCGCAGGTAAGCGTCTCATACAACAACGCCCCCTATAGTTCGTTGCGATCGCGAATACTAATTTAGAACGTAAGTTTTCAAAAGCATCATTTTGATCATCAGTGCATGTGAACGATGAATTTTTCTTTAGCATCCTTGTGAGGGGTTCAGCAATTGAAGCATATCGTGTTATAAATCGGCGAAAGAAACTTGTTAAGCCAAGAAAACGACGCAATTCATCTTTGGTCTTAGGAGCGGGGTATTCAGCAATGGCAGCAAGTTTTCTTGGATCTGGTCGTATTCCATTTTTATCAATTACAAATCCCAAATACTCAATATCTGACATTCCGAATTCACATTTAGATAGCTTCAGTGTTACCCCAGCTTTTAGCAACTTTTCAAGTACTTGTCGAAGCTTCACTATCATATCATCAAAGCCGATCGAACCAAAGAATATATCGTCAATATAACACGATACACCGTTCCAAAGCAAATCACCCAAAACTAATGACATCGCTCGCTGGAAAACAGGTGGTTCATTCGATAAGCCAAAAAACAAACGTGTAGGCTCATAATGTCCATCAGGAGTTGTAAAAGCTGCCTTTCGTGAGGATTCTTCATCCATTGCTATCTGATTAAATCCTTGACATGCATCAAGGATGCAGAATAAACTAAAACCAGACAGTCTTTCAAGCAAATCATCGATGCAGGGTAATGGAAATTTATCCTTAATAGTTTGTGAATTTAAATGTCTGTAATCAATTACCATACGATGATCACCAGTTTTCTTAGATACAAGCAAAACAGGACTACTGTATTCAGAATAACTGTCACGAGTAACACCCTGATCTTTTAATTCTTGAACGATTTCTCTTAAAACTTGTCTCTCGTAGTTCGAAGCTCGGTAGGGTGAACGAGAAACAGGTTTACTACCTGGTGTCTCAATGATACGCATTATAGTATTATTAATGCATCCTAGTTCATCTTGTTTTAAAGCAAAACACAGCCTAAATTCATTTAACAAATCGCATAAAATTTGCTGCTGTTCTTTATTTATTGATGGTCCAATTTTAACACATTCTCTATCGATAGGATTTCGCACAATTTCTTTTGCTAATAAAACGGCTGGGGTTGAATCCGCATCTTCTTTAACCATTGAATTGTAACTATTTTCAGATACCAAATTTCCTCGCAAGATAACACGATTTTTCTTTAATTGTAATTTTACGCTACTAGGATTCACGACGGGCACTTGGGATTTACCATCGTGGATAGCAAACGTAACTTCCTTGCATAGACCATCTCAATCACTGCAGGAAATAAATCCGTTTTGAGATTTGCGTGCACTGAAGACAGTTACCATTTGAACTGTACGCGGTTCAATCGCGCACTTTTCGAGGGTCTTCAACACAACCCTATCAGGCATTTCATTAATCTGGAAATCATGCAAAAAATCCAGCTCTTCCACGTGAACTAACTTGGACCTGCCTTGATTTCTAACCATTATTATCTCGGGTGAGTCAATGATGTCGTTTCCGATGAGAACATCCGGGCCTTCAAATGTATCATCAGTTACTACATAAAACAGAACTTCCTTCAGCTTTACCCTGTCTATAGTCACATTAAGTATGATAATTCCTAGTGACTCCCTTACACCTCCAATACCTCGAACTCGTGTAACTATATTTTTATGAATATTTTTATTAAGCGTTTGTGCAAAACTATATTTTAACATAGATATATCAGCAGCGGTATCCATAAGAGCACTAGTATTTACTTCTTCTATGATAATATTCTTGTACTATATGTTGTTGTATATGTATATGTTGTATATGTTGTATATGTTGTACTATATGTATATGTTGTACTATTACTGGAACTGGGTAAAAACGAAACTGCATTGACTAATGGGAAAGACGCTCTCCTTGGACATTCCTTTGTACCATGTCCTTCTGTTTTGCAGGCAGTACAAAACTTTGGACGTTTCGGCTTTACACAATCACGGGCAAAATGGCCGGTATCATAACAATTGTAGCAAACAGTTTGATTATTAGTTGTACTTCGACTTGGCTCTGTTTGTTTGCCCTTGGCGATATTTTCTTCTTTCAAAAACTTATTGTTACTATATTTATTATTATGCTGAATATGATTCTTAAAAACATCTTTGAGTTCAATAAATTCATCTACCTTTTCAGCTAATGTATAGGGTGAAATTATATGGGTTCACAGATCCAAGTAACGTTCTCGTATATCTGGCGGCACCCGAGCTTTCATTCGATCTGTGATGATCAGGTCTTTTAAACTTTCAAAACTACTTATTTTAAGTCCTGCAGTCCACCCATTAAAATACGTTTCAAGCTCGTGGTAATATTCTTTCCATGACTTTCCATCAGTATTCTCATGAGAATAAGAAAGTTGTCTAAATTTTTCAGGACTTAGTCTGTAGCACTTAAGCAAAAGAGATTTAACATAGTCATAATTTTCTGACTGTTCTGGTTCTCTCATTATCATTTGGACAATTTCACTTGGTAACTGGTTAATTAAACATGCCATCCACAATGAACTTGGCATTTGTACTCTTTTCATTACTCTCTCGAAATGTACTAAATAAAGGCTGATATCCTCATTACTCGTAGAAAACTTTCTCAGTTGTGACTGCCAATCAACTTTTGGCGACGATGTTATTACTTCAGTTTCGACTACTTCTGAAGTTTTAGCAGCAATATCTAACTTCTTGAGTTCCAATTCATGTTCCCGATCGGATTTTTCTTTTTCCAATGCATGTTGGCGATCGGCTTTTTCTTTTTCCAATGCATGTTGGCGATCGGCTTTTTCTTTTTCCAATGCATATGCATGTTGGCGCTCGGCTTTTTCTTTCTCTTCTTGACGAAGGCGCTCGGCTTTTTCTTTCTCCTCTTGACGAAGGCGCTCGGCGTCTTCAACTAAATTTTCTACCATTCCTCGAACCATTTCTTCATCGTATTTCTCGCTATTCAATATTAACTTTCTCAAGTCAGGGATTTTCAACGTAGTAGACGAAACATCTTCAGATAACTCATTAGCTACGTAACGTAACTGATCTTTGCGAAGTCGCGATAAAAATGCCATTTCAAACTCAAAACTCAAAATTAATTACAGTTGCCTGTTTATCCCACTTCTGATAATGTAAGAAACAACTTTTAAAAGAAAAACAAATCAATACTTTATTAAAATTTACACACACCGTTATTCTAAAAACTCAAAATCTATATCGTACACAAGAACAGCTGTTGCCAAAACATGGAATACTAAATATACAATAAGAAAATAATTAATGTTCACGTGCACACTTTTACACCTGCTTTATAAATCAGAAGAATTCCAAAATGATCTGTTCTTCGATTTTTGTTACCATTTTTTAGTGCTACGAAAATGCGTCTTTGGGATTTGCCAAAAATAGAACAAGATGCAATTTTATTTTTTCTGGAGCGAAATATTTTGCCCATTGTCCACCGAAATCCGATAAACTACTTTGATTTTAAATAAAGTGTTTCGTTTTATGATTTGTCACAAAAATTTTAGGTGTAGATTGGCGGCACTTAAAAACAGCCAAATCTGTAGCTGTTGTGGCGTTAATACATAAGTACCGAATTTTTATTCATACTTTTCTGAATCATATTACTTGAAACATTAGAATATGCAAGAAGTATACATAAACACGTAATGTTATACCATTTATGTTTTCAAAGAAAGTATTTTGACAGCAATTTTTATCAAAAAATTATAAACTATAAAACGGAAAATAAAGAATTCTTAGGATAAAAAACGATTTTAAGAATTCTTTACAATGAAATAAAAACTTTCATATAGTTTCTTTTCTTATAGTTCTTAATCAGACGTAAGAAACCATTCTGTAGAGAACTATCATCAAATAAGAAAAAAAAAAGTTTTACAAGCTAATTTTTTATTATAAAAATCATAACACTTACCTTCTTCATAGATCCGCAGAGTTCCAAATGAAATGTTCTTCGTTTGAAAGTTTTATTTTCAAATAATATGTACATAGATTATCCCTTTATTACTTTTAGATAACATACCACATATCAAAATTTCATAATTGTAAGATCTCGATATGAATTTGAATATGTAGCTTAAAAACAGAACAGCTGAATTCTAGTTGAAATTATCTATTCTTTCAAAACTAAGAAATACTTACCAAGAAAACGATAAAAAATTTATTAATCATCAGCACAAATGACACTATTTCAAGTAATTTGGTTGATTCTTTATTGCTGTTTTCCGAATTATATAGATACAGAAATATATACTCTTCTATAACAAAGAAGATTTCTATAACTATTGCAGTTCTTGACGTTCTGAATTCACATTTATTTATTGTAATGACGAAAGCAATGCTGACTTCATTTTAATTTGTAATGAATTGAAGACAGAAAAAAATATTTTACCGTAATATACACATCTGTAACAGAAAGTGATCATGAAATTGTAAGTTATGTTGTTGGTAATAGAAAGGTAAAACTTATTGAGAAATTGTTCTTCAAATGCTTGGCGTGTTCTGCTTCAATATTTGGCATGTTCTGGTTAGTTTTTTGAAGTTCTTCAGCTGTTCCTTAGGGAAATTTTGATTTTTATTTGCTGCTAAGAAAATGGCGTCCGTCATGGCCGATGAATTTGATGGAACTAAATGAAAACGTGATAAATTAATGTCTGATATTTACAGGCTCCCGATAGAGGGCGTACTCGAGCGTTGCGATCGCGAATCACGAAAATTAAATAAGATAATAAAATAAATAAAAATTATACAAAAAAGTAAACTTACAAAGAAGTAAAATGATAATTAGACACACACATTAAAAAAAGACTCACTTCGAATGATTTAGTTATTATATATCATTAAAAGAAAGTAAAATTTACTTCTACATTATATGCTTATGCTAACTTTAAAAATAAGCGTCTCAAAAAAAAGTGCAGCAATTAGAAAACATTCCTTGATTCGAACGACGTAATTATCATATTAAGTGAAAGTGAAATTTACTTCTATGTTTAATGCTTATGTTTAGCTTAAAAATAAGCATCTCAAAATAAGTGCAAACATTAAAAAATAAACCTGATTCGGATAAAATTATTATTATATTTTTATAAAATCACACTTTCGTATCGACCAGCATGGCTGGGATTCGAACCCGGTTAACCTCAGAGGCGAGGGTTCTATCCCCTGAGCCACCACAGTTCTGAGAATGGCACAATTATTCCATATCTAAGTGAGCCGTGATGACACAGGGCATTCATTTTTTAATGTGGTGAACCGAGTTCGAATCCCATGAATAGCTGGTCGATACGAACTCCGCACCCGGCTTGCACCGAGAAGAGTGCTGACGTAAAATATCCATAGAGATAGGTGGATCAGGAATTAGAGTCGACTTGCCATGAGGCTAAACATGGGAGGCTATCGGGGTTTTCCTCTCTATGTAACTCAAATGCGGGATAGTTCCATCAAAATGTCCTATAAATGTCCTGAATCTATAAAACTAAATGATTTTAAAATCAACAATAATTAAATAAAGGAATGTTAAGTTATGTATTGAGAAGTAAAATTATTCAAAGATAGTACTAATTCGTGTAGCAGGTGGATCATAAAAAATTGCTTCTTTCTTATTGACGCCAAATTATCTTAATTAAAGAAATTCCATTTTCTAGAAATCAGAACTAAAGGAGAAAAAATACTTATTCTTTTAGGGAGAAACCGTGAAACATCACCATACTATTATTGACTCCAAAAAGCCATAATTAATTTATTCTGTGCAGACGGAATTTGCTCACGCAACCTGGGCGGTACTGAAAACGGAGCCCTTGTATCAATCCTGAAAAATAAATTTTTAAATTTGAAATTTTAAAGGAAATTCTTTTTTTTCTCTGAATTGTTTCGTTGGCGTGATCTTAACGCTGTAGAAAATCGCTTTCTGTATTTTTAATTCAGAAATTTTTCACCAGAAAATTGTAAAATATATATCAACCCTAAATGTTAAATCAGATCTTTGGTGGCACAAGCGATAGAGTGTTCACCTCCTAATAACCCGGGTTCGAATCCCAGTGAAGGCTGGTAGATACGAATTCCGCACATTGCTCGCACCGACCACAGTGCTGACGTAAAATATCATTAGGGGTTGACCGATCTTGGCTTAAGTCCCCTTGCCGGTAGGCTAACCATCTAACCGGTTTTCCTCTCCGTGTAACGCAAATGCGGGTTAGTTACATCAAAAAGTACTCCACGAGGGCAAATTTCTCCTAAAACTTTATCCAGGAGTTCCCTTGTCTTCTGAATTGGTATATTAGTAGTCTTAAACCCAAAATATTGCTTCGGCTGTTCAATGACGGTAAAAAAATAAAATATATATCTAAGTTAAAGGGAATTTTGCTTCTACATTTAATGCTTATGTTAACCTTAAAAACAAGCATCTCAATATATATGTCTCCACATATGTCATCCACATTTATCATTCGCGATCGCAACGCTCGTGTATGCCCTTATATCAAGCATTAATTTATTAACTTTTCATTTAGTTCCATCAAAATCATCGACAGAATCAGACGTCATTTTCAGCAGCAAATAAGAAGCAAAATTTCCCTAAGGAAAAGGCCGAAGAACTTGGAAAAACTCTCCAGAATATTGGTAAATCTTTCAGAACAGAACACGCTAAACAATTGAAGAAAAATTCCTCAATAATTCTTAACTTCTATTATAAACCAACTTGCAACTGATAACTTCTGATTTCGGAATCGCATACTGTTACAGATGTGTGTATAAGGGTGAAAGAAATTTTTTTTCTGTCTTCAATTCTTTACAAATCAAAGTGAAGTCAACATTGCTTTCTTCATTGCAATGAATAAATGTGAATTCAGAACCGTAATAGTTGTAGAATATTCTTCTTCGTTATAGAATAGTATTTTTTTATCTTTATAATTCGGAAAACAACAATAAAAATTCATCCAAATTACTTGAAATAGTGTCATTTGTGATGATTATTAATACATTTTTATCGTTTTCTTGTTAAAAATTTTTCAGTTTTGAAAGAATAATTTCAACTAGAATTCAGCTATTCTGTTTTTAAACTACATATTAAAACTCATATCGAGATCTTACAATTATAAAATTTTGCTGTGTGGTATGTTATCTAAAAGTTATTAAGGGATAATCTTTGTATATATTATTTGAGAATAAAATTTTAAAACGAAGAACATTTCATTTGGAATTCTCCGGATTTATAAAGAAGGTGAGTGTTATGATTTTTATAATGAAAAATTTATTTGTAAATTATTTTTTTTCATATTTGATAGTTCTCTACAGATTGGTTTTTTACGTCTGATTAAGAATTATAAGAATAAAAAAATAAACAATATAGAAGTTTTTTACTTCAATATGAGGAATTTTTAAAATCGTTTTTTTTTATCCTAAGAATTTTTTGTTTTACGTTTTTTAGTTTACGAGTTTTAGATAAAAATTGTTCTCAAAATACTTTTTCTGAAAAATTAAAAGGTATAACATTATGAGTTTATGCATACTTCTTGATTCCAAATGAAATAACGTTTCTAAAACGTACGTTTACTAAGATAAAGTTTCATGTCATGGGAATTGGTACATTTTCGTTTTTTTGGTAAAATATTTCGCTCCTCAAAAACTGAAATTGCATCTTGTTTTGTTTTTGGCAAATCCCAAAGACGAATTTTCGTAGCACTAAAAAATGGCGTCAAAAAAGAATTTTTTTTGTTTTGTTTCGTAAGCAATCCTTATTTTTCGTTTTTTAGTTTCTAAATAATGATTTCTATTGAAACTTAAAATTTTTTGATAAAAGTTGTTGTAAAACATTTCTTTTACAAAATTAAATTTTGTAAAATTATGAGGCTTATGTATAGGTTTAATCATTAGGTTTTAACTCTTATAAGAATATACATATTTTTTTCTGTTTATGCACAAATATTTTTCCGATGTGTTTTGGATGTTCTTTCTCTAAAAAGAAGAGATACCATTTTGTTTTCGTTTGCATAAGAAAGAATATCAAATATTTTTCTTCTTTGAACTTAATAAGTCAAAATAAAGAAGGAACGTTGCAATGCTACACGCTGCATTAAAGACGTCTCTAGAGTAACTAAATGACTGTTCATATAGAAATCGCAGGTATTCGTTTCCTACAACGACGCCCCCTATAGTTCGTGAGTATAGTATAGTTCGTGATATGCGATCATGAATTGATCTTACCTGACGTCACGAATAAAAAACAATAAAATATAACAAATGTGCACTAAACTTTTATTTTGAGCAACTGGAGAAGCTTGCAATTATCTCCGATATTGCCTTTTAAATATTCGTGAAAGAAAACTAGAATTTTCACTACTAAATTTTATAACAATAACGAATGCTGAACCAATAAGAAAATTCTGCGTTTTAAATTTTTCTCCCCAAGGATTTAAACGAAATTTCTGAATTATTTTGGAGATCGGGGGCTGAAAGTGTTTCTTTCATCAGCTTTCCAAGTTTCTGATATATATATATATATATATATATATATATGAAATATGAAATGAAAAGGGTTGTAATTCATTAGCAGCTAACAACACTGCATACCTTTTAAAGAGCTGCTGGGTTCCGTCATAACAACGTGGCGAATAGCAAAAGCTGTAGGTTTATTATTCTCTAATATTGCACTTAACTCCGAAAACAAGGGTGCCAAGTTAGATAAACTTGAAACATTGGTTAGGTAGGTGCTTCAAGTTAGAATTTTGACTTAAGTAAATGCGATCTCACATTTATGCATTTTATAATACTCTTTCATAAGGCTTATGCGTATATATATATATATATATATATATATATATATATATATATATATATATATATATATATATATATATATATATATATATATATATATATATATATATATATATATATATATATATATATATATATATATATATATATATATATATATATATATATATATACTAGAGGGCTCCGCCCCCTGCTCTCTACCGCTCGCCAACCCCCGATAATTGTCATGCAATTACATTTTTGTTTGCTTCGCGAACAAAATTAAGGTTGTCTTCCTGGAGACTAGCAGCCAATTTTTCTGCACCAACATCACATAGAGAGAATATGATTGGATTGTAAAATGTCAGAGGTGCTTATTATCAGCATTATTGACTTATATAGAGTTATAAACCAATTTTAATACAAACAATATTATAAACTTATATAAAGCGAGGAAGCAATATTATTTAACACATTACTATAGGGCATTAGCCGGAGATTAATCTCCGTATCCGAAGCACGCGTGTCAGAGCCTTGCTCAAATCATTGATGATCTTATAGGATGCCAGAAGCTCCCTATATGGTGACATCTAAGACATTTCTAAGAAAGATATTTCTATCTAAGGCATTTATCTGAAATTCTACTCGACAATGCTGAATCACTGTCCTGGATATAAATTTGAGCAAATTTGTGATTTTGATTGTTAGGAGGGATCAAGCTTGTTGTCGCAGTGACATTGACATCACCTTTAAAAGTAAGACAACTGATCCCTTTAAAAGAAATTTCATGAGATGGGCAAGAAGCTGCCATCGCAAATGCAGAGTTGTATGATCGAACATTCTGTTAAAATTAATTGCATCAGAATGGGTGCCAAGTAAAAGATCTCTTAATACTTCTGGATATTCCAGATTGGCGAGCTCAACTTTGCCATGATAGCAGCAGTTAAATTTCATTCTGCCATGCTCTGCTGGAAACGAAAGAGCACCACAGTTTACACATTCATCACTGAATGTTCCAAAGGAAAAATGTGGTATAATGTCTGATAAAGACTCACCAAGATATTCGTTTTCATTTAAACGTCTTGACTCTTCAACGTTTCTTAGCCGGCGCATTCCGCCGCCGCGTGTTGATAGCACTACGATTATTTTCCAGCTGCTAAATAATGTTCAGCTCTATGTCGCTGTTGATATCGTCCAAGAGATTCACGGCGATCCATTTTTTTTAAATAAAAGATATAAGTTTTATAAAATAAACTCTATTCAATATATTTTGATAATTTGGAATGTAAATAGTTTCTTTAGAGAGTGTTGATTCGTGCTTCCAATAACTCTATAAGATTTATCAAAGCTATTAAAATATATTGGAATTCTAAAATAAATAACTGCTTTCTATAGAAACAAACATTCTATTATGAAACTTTAGAAAAACTATCTTTTTACATTGCCACTCAACATTATTAATAAGCACTTGATAATATTGCGTTAATGACACTTTTATCTAATAACGTCATAAACAATCTTTGCATAAAGTTTGGTTCATAATAATCATATATAATCGTTTGCATAAATTATCGTTCGGTCTTTTTATAGCTTTACGTAACAAGTGTGAGATTTTTTTTTCGGAATAGCGATGTTATAATTTTGTTGTTGAGTTAATAAATCTTCCTTTTTATAAGCGTAATAGTTAAGTTATCTTAATTATTTGATTCGAAGTCCTCTGAGTTTTATTTGAGGTCAGTTTCGATTTGTATTTTTTGGCAGCATTAATAAAAATTATTTCCTTTTCACACACATGCGTTCGCAATTTTGATTGGCTGTTTTGTGCGTTACTAACCAGAAGTCTTCTGTGATTGGCTATGTGTTATCATTCCACTCTCTTCTTAGATATAAATATATATGCATTTATATATATATATATATATATATATATATATATATATATATATATATATATATATATATATATATATATATATATATATATATATATATATATATATATATATATATATATATATATATATATATATATATATATATATATATATATATATATATATATATATATATATATATATATATATATATATATATATATATATATATGAAGATTATCTTTTCGTACTATTCCTAAATAATATTTTCTGCGAAAAAGCATTCTAGGAAATTTTAGAGTAACCAAAAATTGATTAGTAACCCAAGTTAAAAAAACAAAATTTTGGATGAAATTGAAATGGTAACCAGGCAAAGTGATTAGGTTTAAATTTAATCTGGAATTAGATCTTTGAAACGCAATTTACGTTAATACAATAAACCACAACATACTCTTTTGTTTATGATACTTAATAACATCTTTATTCCTGCACAAGTTTGTAAAATGAATAAAAATCTAAAGAAAAAAAAGAAACAGAAATTTCTTTAAAAAAACATTGCTCATTGATTTTTATTGATAAACTGCATTCTTTTTTACTCGGTAATTATGAAGCATAAATAAAACTAAAATATAAGCTCTAAATTGGAGCTGAACCTGTGCATAAATTAATACGTATAATTAATTTAACTTTTAGACAATTTTTTATTGATATGAGCTATTTAATTTTTTAACCTCACATTCACGCCCAATTTTTAGGTCAGTCTGCTTCAGTTTTTTGCTACTCATGCGAGGAAAGTATTTTAATTCAAGAATTTGAATATGTTTACGAGTTCTATTAAATTTAAACATCATTAAAGATGAAAAATAGTTTCACCTTTTTATGTAAGCAGCGTAAATCAAATTGTTAGTTTAGATGAACAGTTTTTAATTACTATTAAATTTATGTAAGTTAATTAGGCATAATTAAAAAAATATATATCCCTGTCTTTTAACTTAAAATGGGATAAGGTACTTCAGACATCCTTCCCATTTTCAAGCTTTTGACTGCTCTCCTGCTTTGTACATCAAGTTGTACCCTTTTTAAAATTTGAGTTTATATCAAATTTTGGCTTTTAACTTTGTTCTTTCCTGTCTTCTTTTAGCTAACTAATTTATTTCAGTTTTTTCTTGCCCACGCGAGAAATAAATTCAGAAATTATGGAAACTGTACGTTTAGAGCTGATGCTTAAGACTACTCACTCACTTGATATTTCTGTTGGTTGTTTGTAAAATATGCTTAGTAATTTACATAAGATAAAAGTTAGATCTAAATGAAAAGCTTAGGAAGATAGAAATAGAAGTAAAACTATGTACTTACTTTCTAATGCCCATGGCTTTAAATTAATAGCTTCGTTAAAATAAATAACTAGACTATCTTTACACTGATTACTTGCATTGCCATTTAAAAAGTTTTTGAAAAGTTGGGAAACAAACGATGCATTATTAAAATAACTTTTTTCAAACTCATCTGTGGTCGGAGAGTCTGATGAAAATGAGACATTTTCATCAGATGACATGAGATCATCTGATGACATGAGACGAGGAAAATAAAACATTTTGTGTACTACTATGTTATAAACGTATAAAAGGTTAATCCTTCCTTATAAAAGGAAACGTATCGAAGAAATTTTTTCCTTTTTACCGGATTTAATGAGAAAAACAAATTTACAAGTCTGAAATAATATCAGTGCTGATGAAAAAACTATTTTAAGGAATACAACTTAAAATTAATCAGCTTCAAATACAGAAAATGCTGGCAGCTGCTTTACACTAAGAAGAGTAACAGAATATTCTTTGGGTTAACACTTAATAGATAACCACTTTGGTGTAAAGTAGGTGCCTCCCTTATCATAGAGTAAGAAGCAAGAATTTTTTTTATAGTGTATGAAAATATTTAGACGAATATTCAATTTATTTCGAATGCATAACAGTAGGACAATGTTTCAACAAACATGTTTAAATTTACCCCCAAGAGGCTCTATACTGTAAAAACTGTGGTGTAATACCTATCCAAATTTGGTGTTTATAAACTCTAAAAATTATGTGAACGATTACTTTATTTCAAGTTGATAACAAATCCAACGTTCATACACAATGGCGTAGTTAAATTTTTTGCCGTTTTGCACGGTTCACAGTGAACATTACACAGTTACAATTATGTTCTAATTACAATTGCACACAGTTCAGAGTTACAATTATGTTATGTTCTCATCACAATTATGCTCTCATAACTTCCTTTTTATTGATGAATAAACAATATTAATTTTAGTCAATTATTTGCCAAGTTATTTCTGTTTTTTTTTATCGAAATAATTTGACAAACTGAATTGAATGATACCAATTCAGTGACTAATGTTATGTTAAAGTGTAAGAACTTTTCTTTCATGTATCGTGATATTTAGCAAACACGTTTAGTTAGCAGAGGAATCATCATTTTTTCCCTACGTACTTTTACGACGAGAAATAAGCAATACGTCAAACTTTGATTAAATTTCAAATCATTTCTGGAGTAACTTAATACGTGCTTTATATTGACGGTTCTTAGCAGTTTTCAATGTGAGGATAAAACTAATCACTTTAAAGCTACAGTAGAATCTCGATCGATTGTTTTTAAAGTTACCATCCATTCATTACGAATGATACATGCTGGAAAACGACGAATGCAGGACAACTTAAAATATCAAATAGTGATTTGAAAATGTGTGGAAAATGACAAAGAAAATTGGACTTAAAATGTAAAGAAGTAACGGGAATAGTTAAGTAGTCTAAAGATCTTTCATTGAAATAGTTATGTACTTAATGCAAACATTTTTAGGACGCAAAAGAGAAGCGTTTTTCCTAAACAGCAGCCTATCCTAATTTCATCTTCATCATTAGCATCAGGAAATGCTGTTTTTCTTTTCAAAGCGAATAAAGTAAGTTTGATTATTTTCCTATCAAATGAATGATATTTTTAGAGTTGTCAGTTGAATTTCTGAACGATAGACGCGGGAATCTGCTAGTTTCAAAAGCGATCTAAATGGGTATTATTGACATTATAAGAATAGCTTTTCTGACGAGACTGTTCAAAGAAGACGATACAAACTGGAAAACAGAAGATGCGAAACGATGAAACAAGGTTCGATTTGTAATTTTTTTCCACCACCTACGAAATAAAAATTGTATGGTAATATTGCTTCGAATTTCTATTGAACAACCCAAATAATTGTGTGACGGAACACTTTTATTTGAGTAGTCTGTCATAGAAAATTGAAAGGAAGTTGTTGAATTCAAAACACTTATATTGGAAAATATTTACGCCAAGATACGCGCATTCACACCAAGCACGAAATATTTCCGCCCCCAAAAGTACCCATTTTAGCGCATTTTTTATATCGTTCAATAGTTGTCGAAAAATTGTCGATATCGAAGTGATACTTCTTATGCGACTTCCAACAAGGTTGCGTTAAACGTTTAACGCTACATTTTTATTGGCCGGGAAATCACGTGGTAGGATCCAGTTTTCCCTCATTCATTTCATATTGTTTAGGCTCTCACTAGCATAAAAATAATAAAAGTCATAAAAGTATTGTTTTTCTATAAATATTTTTTTAGTTTGATTTGATACACATATAATTTAATGGGGTAGAATTTTTTATTTCCAAACTTAGTGGATAACAATTGTAAAAAAATGAGTGAAACAATCCCACGGACAATGCGACGGATTTAAGGTTATGTGAAGGTACGTCTCTTGTGAATATCAATTGATTGTTAGGTTTTCTCTTTTCTAATTGCCATTATTATTTCACCAAAGGCAGCTATGAGGGATATTAAATTACTTATTGCGAAATCTTTATTGCCACTATCCACTGCAGGTTCACAAGCTCTGGCAAACGTTACTGGTGAAGAAATTGATTAGTGTGAGCGGCCCGTGATCCTTGCAGGAGATTTTAATGTGAATTCCTCGTTACCTGAAGCTGAAACATTATTAACCTTCCTTAAAGACAAATTTGGATTGGGGATAATAAATGGTAGGAATGATCCAGCAACCAAAGGGGTAACTACCATTGATGCAGTTTTTGCAAGAAATATTGAAAAAATAGAACTCAAACATTTCGTATCTTACTTTAGTTATCATAATCCCACTGTAAATGCTATAGATTTGGATATTTCTCCTCTCGAAAATGATAATTAAAGGATGCGATCAATTGTGAATTGTAAGCATTGTTAATAAAGTTTGTCTTAAAGAAACTATATGATTTCACTAAAAATCAATTTCTACCCCTTCCTATTTTCATTTCCACACTACGAAGTTTCACTTCTTCCGCGCGGAGGGACTCCACGCACTATTTTTTTTACTCGCTGCTATACTTTTAAGGATATTATAAAACTATATGATAGACGGATCCCGAGGAAATAATTGCTAGATGCAATCAATCCCGACTCTTATAAAGTAAAGCTCGTTGATGGGAATATTTAATACGTATATGTAAATAAAATATAGAAATTTATTCCTAGAATACAATGAGTGGGTGTAGTGATAGAGAGGCAAGATGAAATAGAAGAGCTAGTATGAACAACTCTGCGAATTTTTCTATCTCAATGAGGTTAATTCGAACCAAATTGGTAAATAAAACGTGATTTTTGCAATTGATTTAACTAAGAGATACTGGGTTGCAAAGCTGAAAAAAAGTATGAAGTCACTGAAAGTGATAAATCGCTTTCTGATGGGTGAAAAGAAGTGATACTTTTTACCCATCATTAAACTAGGCCAAGTGACGTATTACGAAATTTTACATTTTACTTTGCAAATGATTTCATTTACTATATTAGTGTATTCGCAACATTGAAGAACTTAAAATGCAAAAATAACTTGTTTTAATACTATTTAAATTTCTAATATTTGAGAAAAAATGAAAGGAAAGAAGAAAACGAAAAGAATTTGCATAAATCAAGTAATCATTTGTTAATAAATGTTTAATGCATTTCGAATCGTATTTTTACAAAGAGGCCAAACAAATTTTTGTCGAATTCCATTCCTGCAAAGTTTTCATCATCTGTGTAACTACATACAGGATATCTCTGGTCCAGCCAAAAACTCTTAAACTACACAGAACAGTTCACCACTAATCCGACTTTCTTCTATATTGTAGTTGCTTAAGGCAACAAGACCTTTTTCTTTTACACTCACAACGTCTTGTTGAAACAAAAAAACGTCTTGTTGCTATTGACAACAAACGGACGATTTAAGTCAGGTTTGAAGGAAAAACAATTTTTATTGAGCATTGGTATGAATTTCTGTAAAAGTACATTATTTTATAGTGTGTTTTGCGTCTTATATAATCTTTCTCAATAAAACTACAATTATAGAATTTCTATGCCAATATTCAAGGTAAATTTTGAACTCAGCCATTAGCCAATGTAAGTGTAAAGAAAGCATATATTTACAAAAAATGTCATTTCGTAATGATAAAACTGTTCTAACATCATGAAGTATTTTATTTAAAAAAATTTGATTTTTATAAAATTTATCACCCGTTCAGAGAATTAACGGATGCATTTTAGCTTTTTTTTCTGAGCTGAATATTTGCAATACAGGAATTAAAAGGGTTGCACATTAGTGATTTTATGTTCTAGTTTTTATTTAATATCCTAACCAGTTTCCGATTTGAGCTCTCGCATTGGGCGGTGTTGAACTTGTAGAGCTCTTTCCTTCAATGGATCATTAGTTTCATTGAAAGGTTCTTCCCTTCTGCCATTGTGTGGTGTTGAAACTCTAAAATTTTTCGTCAATAGACTTATAATTTTATTAAAAGGAATTTCTATTATGATGTACATGAGGAAGCCCGCGAATATTGAGAATAGAAAAAAAAATATGAATTCTCCAATCTGAAAAAGAAAAAAAAATACAATTTATAAATATGGGAACAATATGAAGTCCGAGTTAATCGTTTTGAATAAATTGAACTAATAAATCATATAAAGATAAGAATTCAGTCTTGTACGATGTCCTATTATTATCTTAAATAAATATTTTTTATGAGTTAATTTATGAGTAAGTAAAAAGCAGTGAAATAGTTTTTACTGATAATTTTTTTTAAAAAACCAAAATACATAATTTTAAAAAAGTTAGTGTCTATGAATTTGAAACTTTTATTTACGTAATAAATCATTCTAAAAAGTGAGAGTATAAGACTTTATTTAAAAAAATTTCTTTTCCTTATTTTGTAGTGAATCGTATTTGCGAGCTAATGAAAAAAGTTAGATTTGAATATCCTAAAAAATTTAAAAGTTTCATGCTATTTTCGAAGTAGTTCTTGCACTTTTTAAAGCAATGTTCAAAATGATCAGGGGTTTTCCACAAATTTCATTTCGTATAATAATGCAAAATTAATAACAAATGATCATACCTTACAATAATAGTCCGGAAACCGATATGTGATGGTATTAGGAAAGAAAACATACTTTTACATACCAAAATTGGGCAATGATCCCCAATTTTGGGAAACGCCTGATTGTTTTGAGTTTTCTTTAAAAAAGTAGTTAAACTACTTAGAAAATTGCTTGAAACGTTTTAAATTTTCAAGACATTCAATTCAAACCTTTTTATTGGTTGCCAAATACGATTTACTACATTATATAAAAATGTCCATATCTCCTTAAATATTTACTCTAGTTTTACGCAATTTTATGCGATTGTTAAAAATGACAACTTAAGTAATCGATACAAATTACAAGCTTATTGCTTGATTTTCTCAGCATAGGGTGTTCAAAAATACTTGTTTTCTTTTGGACATGGAAAACTTATAAAACGTTACTTTATTTAAATATGGGCCAATACCCATTTAAATAAGAAACTTCCTCATTTTTTTTTAGGAAATGAAATAACTCTATATCTATTTTTTTATAGATTATAATCATATCAGAATAATTCAAACGTCGTTTTTTTTACAATTTAAGTTTTTTGGTTGTTTATTTATTACTCAACAAATAAATGTCACAAGGGTAGCAGAATCATCTAAAAGTCTGCATTTTGTAAAAGACATTTAAATTCTTTTTTCAAACTAGTTATTTTCAGATTTAGTAAAGTAAGACATATTTTAAACTAAAAGTTGTATTCATATAATACGTAGTAAATGCCCTGGAATATTGTCACAATTACAAATGACAGTGTCATAAAGGTAACACACCAAATATTGTGTTTATATAAGGCATAGGTAAGGACCTGGAATGTTGTCGCAAGTATTACAATTAACAGTTTCATAAGAATAACACACCAAATATTGTATTTATGTAATACATAGAATAAGTTCTGGAACATTTTCAGAAGAATAACAATTGCTAGTGTTCCAAGATCAACTCACCAAAATATTGTATTTATATTAAACATAGTAAAGGCCCTGGAATATTGTCACAGGTATTATAATTGGCAGTGTCAGAAGTGTAACGCACCAAATGTTGTATTTGTATAATACACTGGTGAAATAAATTAAGAGAATTTGCATATTTTATCGAATTTCATAAGAGGAACAGAACTGAATGTAAAACCACTGCTTCTAGACAAGAATACAAATCTTGTACATCAAATGCGTAAGCGTACAAGTGTAAGTAGGAGGAGCCAGTAAAGAAGCAGGCTTTATAAGTGTGCGTAAGTTAATACACATTTCGTTCGCAAGCGCACATCCAAGAATTTCTCGGAGTTACTTTGCAGCAATAGGTTAAATTCAAATTGTAACAGTAAAAATGAGCAACCTCGAAATTTCAGATGATGGAAAGAGGTGGCGAATTGTGGGGAGGCTAAAAGCAAGTCAATCTCAGATTTCTAGAGAGTGCAATTTAACACCCAGCGTCATATTAAACTTTTGTAAACAGTTTCAGGACTCCGGATTCATCGAGAGAAAGCCTGGGCAAGGTCGTCCAAGAGCCACAATTTCCAGAGAATATCGCTATTTGTCTAATATAGCGAGGTGAAACAAAGGGACTACAGCTTCTCAGCTCTCTCGTGACTTGTATGCAGCCACATGATCCCGTGTGTATCAAGGGCGACTGTTTCCAAACGATTTCGTGAGAGAGAAGACCTGCTGTTTGCGTCCTGCTCACTTCTACGAACAGGAGAGTCCGTTCAGTATGGTTCAGAGAGCTTTGAGATTGGAGTGTGGATCAATGGGCGACCGTTTTCTTTACTGATGAGTCCCGGTTCAGCTTAAACACCGATTCTCGCCGTACGTTCGTATGGAGAAAACCAGGGATCCACTACCTACCCTCTAAAGTTTGTGAAATCGACCATTATGGCGGAGCAGGTTTAACGGTCTAAGCAGGAATCATGTTGGATGGCAGCTCACCTCTCCATGTCTTTGACAGAGGCTCTGTGACTGGTATGAGGTATAGATACGAGGTCTTGAAGCCCTACGTTTGCTTTTTAAGGAGTGTAGTTGGCCCTGAGTTCATTTTAATGGACGATAACGCTAGGCCAGATATAGCTCTTCTGGTCAACACGGATTTCTAGAGTGTGAGGATATTCGCCGGTATATATATATATATATATATATATATATATATATATATATATATATATATATATATATATATATATATATATATATATATATATATATATATATATATATATATATATATATATATATATATATATATATATATATATATATATATATATATATATATATATATAAAGAGAGAGAGAGAGAGAGAGAGAGAGATGGATATAGTTTCAAGTCTGTTAGATCAAGTTTAGTCTATCCAGCTCTCTCTATGTTATTCTGAATATGGAGCAACATGTCAATATGAAAAAAGCCATAATTTTGAAACAAAAAATGAGAAGAGTTTGTGGTATAGTTTTTAATATTTAAAAACTTACGCCAATAAATCATGATCTGAACTCATTAAAAATTGCAAAAAAAGAGAATATGTCATTGGTTTTGATAATTTTCATCTGGGTGGAAATACGTCAAAAAATTGTTTTTTTTCCAAAAAGTTTAACTTTAAAATATTTAAGTTATTTGTCCGTTCTACAACCCAGATAATTCTTGCGGCGAGAATACAGTTTAAATTATATTTTCCTTCAAGTGTGTAAGGCACCTTAAATTGAGGCTTTTTTATTTTCCTTGGGGAAAGAGAATTCAAAAACCATGTCAAAAGATTTACGCATTTTCTGGAGCCAAAATATAAAACAAACTTACTTGGGAAATTCTATCCATGTAGTGTCTTTCAGCATTAATAGCATCCCTAAATATCAAATATAAAGGGTGCACTATGTAAATGTTATAACTTATACGACTTAGTGGAAGGAATGCCTTCGAAGAAAGTATTTTGTTGACAACACCTATAAATAATATTTATAAAAAGTAGATTAATTTGTTTTGTATAGTGCGACAAAACAAAACAAAAAGAAAGTATCCAAAAAATTAGAATTCAAACAATGTAATAAATCCGCTGATAATATCATCAAAAACTATATTAAAGTATTGTTTTAGTCTCGGAATGCGGAATAAGAAATTCGGAATAATTGAAAATTAATTAAAACTTGTACAAATAAATGAAATTGGCCACTAGTATATTTTTCAAATTAATTTGAATAAGTTTGCATCTCAATTTAAGGTAACAATTGCTAATAATAATAGATAAATGTCCAATTGCTAATAAAAATAGATAAAAATCCCTTTTAAAGACAATTTAAAAGTTTTCCATTATCTTTAGCTTTGAGTTTACTTAAAAAGTGATTTTGATTCTTTTTTATTTTGGTCAAACCACCTTTACCGCGTTAAAAGAATGTTTTTTTAAAATTAAATTAAATTTTCAATATATTGTTTTAGTTGCTGCGATTCAGATGGCCTACTTACTGCGCTGTACTTAATATTTTTAAAAACCAAATTTCTTTATCTAAAATTAATAAAGCATTTTTCAATTTTTCAGCACAATGCAACGAGAATACACTTGAATGGCATCCTTCTATGAACGAAAAATAATTAATTTGCTTGGTCACGAGTAAATTTTCGAAAATCCACCATTTGAAAATTTTTTACGAACTAAGTAACATCTCTGTTCTATTGAAAATACAATTGCAAATAAAAAAACTTTTTGGAAGAAAAGATATAGTGAGAATTAAACATGTATAATTTATTGTGAAATATTAATTTGAAAAATTTCAGTCTAAAGTATCCCTAGTGGGACAAATTTGCAATGTGTGGAATATTTGCAAATTTTATTAAAATGAATTTTCTACAAAATGCCAGAACCAATGTAAATGAATTAATACATAAACTTTCGAACTATGTTAAAAAATTGTGAGCACTGCGCCTCTTCCATTGTGGGTGTTCAATTTTACATTTCATTCTGTTATGTTGCGATGAAGTTATAAGATTTAAGTGCAACAGCAAAAAGTTCGACGGCGTGTCAAAAAATGTTTAGGAAATACGACAGAAAAAAATCTCCCATCGATTGTTAGTTTGAGCATTATTAACTGGTAAACTTGTAGTAAAAAATATCCAGAGAGAAGCTCCATAGCCCGTAGAAATATAACATGCCGAAATTGCCATACTTGCTTATAAATATAGCACCATGCTTCTTTTTTCTAATTTGTTCGAAAATCACTGCAATATTAAATGCTTTTTTTTTTGCTATTCTCCCACACTTTTTTAAGACTTAGAAATTTGAAATTATTATAACGTGTAGAAAAGTGTATAAGGTACAGGACAGGCGAATTTCAATTTGTTCGAAAGTCATTGTAATTATAAGTATTTTTTTTCGCCATTTTTTTCACGCTTTTTTTACGTTACATTTAGAAGAGTTGCGGAAAAACTATTGGACTTAAAAACTTGGAATCACATTGGGACTAAAAGAATGCACAGAAGAGACAGAAAAAATTAACATTGGATTATTAGTTCGAGAATTGTGAACTGCGAAACGCGCACGTAAGAAATACGAAACGGCCGATCTACATCCCGTAAAATTTGCGACGGAATTAAAATGTTTCGTTATGAAGGAAATCTTTCCATTTTTGAACTTTGCATAATTTTTTTTTCTTTTGAAATACCAGTTTGTTTAAAAGTTATTACTATTTTAAGTACTTTATTTATTTATTTTTTTTAACTTTCAAAAATGACTATTTATCCATTCTAGAAAAAAATGTTTTGACTTTCTCCTGAAATGTTCGATTAATAAGCTCAAATTTGAAAAAAAAAGTGGAAGAAACTCACGCGTCAAATATAACAAAATATAAATTAATTAATCAATAAATTAAGAGAGAGAGAGAGGCCGTTTCCTATTGAACTGCTAGGCAAAAATGTTAAAGTAATATGCTTTTATTTAATCCGTATTTTCTTTGAAACTATTTCATCTTAAATTCGCGAACGTTAATTTCAATTACGAAAAATCGGTGGCATAAATTCCTTCCCTCACTTTGTGGTGGAAATTTCTAGACGTTTGTACAAACGGCTCTGGAGTTATAAGCAAGAAGTATATAATTTTCTCCCTTTTTCAATTATATATATGATAAAAAAATATTTTGTACCTCCATGACCAGCCTCACAGGAGTATAGTATCCAACTAGTTATGAAAGCCATGGCAGGAACTCTAGCAATATTATAGAATGTAGTAATTCTCAGGTCTTTTATGGGTAAAAATACTGAGCCTGTGACTGCGATGAAGCACAGTATAGAAAAAATCCATCCAGTAATAACCCAAGTCTATGAAAAATGAAAAATTAAATGACATATGAAGGAACATTAATCATTGTACTTAATTGATGCAAAATGATATTCAGTAGTAAACAAAAGTTTTAATCCGAATTTTAAGTTGCACAAAAGTTTTAATCCGTTATGCAGAAGTAAGCATAAGCTTTAAGCTGAATTTGATGTTATGCAGTAGAATGCTTAATTTTTAAGCCGAATTTGATGTTATGCAGTAATAAGCAAAAGTTTTAAGCTAAATTCAACTTTGGTAAATAAATTTCAAAAGGATTTTGAAATTATTGATGGAATAAATCAGTACTAAGTACACGATATCCCTAAATTATTGTTTAATACCTTACAACTCATCATAAAAGTGGAATTTGGCAGGCCGATTTCGATAAAGATTTCTGTCAAATATAATCTTAAATGTAAGTTTTTTTTTTTGTCTCAAGCAAAACAGAGCTTAGTTTGCTATAAATGAAAATCTATATTTTTTATTATTTATTTTTTGCCATATTTTTCATTAGTTCTTGGGACATTTTCGTTCTTCATAAGAAAAAAGTTTCAGATTTAAGTGCGTTTCTTCCTAAAGACATTTTACTTTAAATTTTTTTTAAATAGCTGAACTATTTTAAGAAATTAGTGCTCAAATATGTCTGGTGAATTAGGTCTAATGACGCACAATATCCATATATTTCTGGATTCAATTTGAGTTGAGAGGAAAATAATGAATTTTGAAAAGTAAACGAATGGCATGCTGACTTTCACTTATTACAAAAATATTAATAAAAACCATTCTTAACATGATATGATATGTGGATATTTGTTAATAATACGCCTAATACAGATTAAATTGCGTTTAGCTAAAAAAAATATTTTCAAAATATTTTAACTATTTAACTGTCTGCGTAATACAGGGTGTTTATAAACTCCCGGACCCATTTTGATGTTTTATAACTCCTAAAATAATAAAGATAGATTGAAATTAATAGCATAAATGGTTAGATAGACTCAAAATGTTTCATAACCCTTGTCAATGAACTTCCACGTGTGCCCCCTTCGTCGCACGGAGAATATCAAGTCGATAGTTAATTTCACGCCAGGTAGCGGCAAGCATGTTGTCATCCACAGAGGCTATTGTGGTTGTAATTCTGGCTATATGTTTATAACAAGCGTTTTTCTGCCAAACCTGTAGACCCACAAACTGCATCTCCACCAAGTGAGAGAGCTCAAGATGCAGCTGTTTTCCAAGTAACGGGTGTGGACTTTGCTGGTCCTGTGATTTTGAAAGACAATTCAAAGGGCTGGATATGTATTTTTACCTGTGCCGTTTATTTTACAGGGAGTGGACAAGCTGTTAAAAGGGCTTGACAAACTATATTTATAAGAACTCCATAGTGATTTAGAACTTTAATTTTTATTTCAAATTCTTGCAAAGTGTCATTTCAACATAAGATATCTTTAAGTTATGTAAGTTAACTTTGTTAATGTTGTTAACTTAGGTGGGAGGATGTGAAATATTATGTGCTTATGCGCATCGTATTTTTTGTAAAATAACTTACTTATTATATATCAGTTTGAAGATGGCAACGAGAAGAGTTTTTGTGGTTGCCATGGTAAGTTTAGAATGCAATTAGTTTTGAGAGAGTAAGAGATTTTTTTTTTTTGGAACTGCGATGCTGTAATTTTATTGTTTAGTTAATAAATCTTCCTTTTATATTAAACGTAATAGAGTTTTAATTATTTGATTCGAAGTCCTTTGAGTTTTATTTGAGGTCAGTAAGTATTTTGTATTTTTTGACACTTAGTATCTATCTCTGCATAAAAAGTGAAATGTCTGAAAGTTTGTTCACTAATTACTCGAGAACAGGAGCGCCGATTTGGATCATGTTTTTTCTTCTTTTTTTTGCAGTTTTCCAACTTTTATGGGGTGGTTTGTTAACAATCACCTACTATCGGTATTATGTAGTTCAGGCATAGTATCGAAAGTTTGAAATTTCACTGATGAAAAAGATTAAAACGGAAAAACTCACTAAAGAAAAAACTTGAAATTTAAACATAGATTAAAGCGTGCTTTCTCATGGAAACAGAATTTTCATAAAATATTTAAAACAAAAAGAAGAAATAGTAACCATTAGGAAAAAAACCCTAAAGTTCAATAAGCTCATAGTTTAAGTGCGAATTAATACGTGCTAGGAACACATATGCAGGCTTAGATAAATTATCGAAAATTGAAGAAATTTTATATTTCATCGTGAGTCATAATGTTATAAGCATCAATATGCTTATTAACAAATGTATACATATTTTCAATTTCATTTCTGACAAGCATTTTGAATGCATAAATTTAAAGCAATGATTGCAGTACTTCTTTCGGTTTGTCCTCAAGTATGTAATATAATTTAATAAACATTATTTTATTCCTGAATAATAAATAAAGCTGTCTGCACTATAATAAACATACGCCTGATAAGTTTTATTAAGACAGATTATTTTAGTAATTGGCAATTCTCAAAAGGTGTGATCATGACAGAGTTCGAAATTTGTAGCTCTGACAACAATAAAGCTTAATTGTAATTCATAGTAAAATGCTTAAGAGTAAATTTATAATTCTGTTTAGTGATATAAATTCACATAAATTATTGAAAAATATTCCACGTGTACTTTAAAAATCCATTTTTTGGAATCAAAAGTTCCTATCTCGGACATTCAAGCTATTAACTAAGACAATAACTCAAAAAAAAAATAAATAAAATAAATGAATAAGTAAAATAAATAAATAAAATAAATAAAACAAATAAAATAAATAAAATAAATAAAATAAATAAAATAAAATAAATAAAATAAATAAAATAAATAAAATAAATAAAATAAATAAAATAAATAAATAAAATAAAATAAATTATAGTGTCTAGGTGTTAACAAATAAAATTAGGAGTATAAAGTTTAAATAGGACGGTTACTTGATTATACAATTTACAAATGACAAAAATAAAAAATTGTAGTAAGCATTTTAAACTTAGTTACCCATCCTTAAATTAATTTTTAAAAAATTTTAGCTTTTTTTTGTGTGTTCTTAGGAAATATACGAGTAGCATACATAAAGAAATAAAACAACAAAAATGAATAAAAGAATAAATGAATATAAAAAATAATAGTGCCTAGACAGATAAAAATAATAGTATAAAATTTAAATAGGATTGCTACTTGACTATACATTTAACAAATGACAACAATATATAAGTTACAATGCTGTGTAAAATATTTTAAGATAACGCAATTTAGTATTAATAGTATATTAAATAAGTAGTGAATAATTAGCACTTATTATATAAATATCAATGGTATTCAGAACCAGCTGCTGTTAATGTTTTTGCTCTCAGTGTTTACAAAGTGCCCAAACAAGTGCCTTAAGATATTATACTCACTTTAGGTAGCTTTTGTTTTCCATATTTAAGACAGACCCAACCAGAAAGCATTCCAATTAGTTGGGCGGGAAGGTGGAACGATTGATATAAATAAGTTTTTTTTGTTACTTCTTCAATAACGCTAAAAAAAGAAAAAAAAATTGTATTTATCTTATCTTTTGGTAAATTTAAGAGTAAGTCATTTTTGTTGGTAAAATAAATATATAAATTTAAATAACAATTTATAAAATATTGTTTCTTCATTGCCTAAACGCAGCCAATATTTCTTTGTAAATAAGTACAACTCTTCAAGTAGAGAGTTTTCAAAAGCTAAATGTTTTTAAATTGTCTAATAATATAATTCCGAATTTGGTTGTTTGTAACCCTTACTGTTTTTAATAATAATAATAAAAAAAATATTTTTCAACTTTCATAATTTTTTTTTTCACATTCCAAAAAATATTTTTTAAGAAACTCGAGATTAATAGCAATAATAATTAAAACCGCTCATCTTAGCTTTTGGGGAAATAAATTTCCATATATAAAAAAAGTTAACGCCTTTTCTCTTTTTGGTCAAAATTAAAGTGTAGCGTTTAAAACGTAAATATTGCATTTTTATTTTAGCGCCATACCAAAAATAGTAATTGGAACTTTTAGTAATTGGAACTATATTTTTCCCTGATATAGTTAGAAATAAAACAAATCACATCGTTACCCTAACTAACTGTAGGAGCACTTATATCCACTTCTGATACGCGTACACATAAGAAAGTCGTTTGCAAACTTAATCTGACTTTTCAAAATATCTGTGTTTGTCATCTAATGATTCTGTAAGGATAGTTTTTGATGTAAAGCTTTGTTTGAGCGGAAAAGATGAAGGAAAATGATTCAAGTTAGAGTAATGAGGGAACGAGATGTTGGTTTTGAGAAAAGATGTTCAGAGGATTTATTTTTTTAAAGAAAAAGTTGCTTTGATATAAGAAAAGATGGTCTGCCTGGAATTGTTAAGGCTGCTGATCCATGCTCTATCTTTGGCATGTTCTAAATTCAGGTATGATCTGTTTTTATACTTTCCTCTTAAAATTGGGTATACTATAGCCTACGTCACAGATCGTGTTATTCCTACTAAATTTAACTACATTTTCTGCGAACCTGATTTCTAGCAACAAGAAAAAGCATCAAACGAAGTGTCTTGTTATAACCCTTATGAAAATTTAAGGTATATTTAAGGTTGATTTGAGGTATTTTTGAGGTATTAAGGTTGTTTTGAGGTATATTTGAGGTATATTTAAGGTTGCAGAGAAAACAGCTATAAAAATTATACCTCGTAAAGGTTGTAATTAAGGTGTATGAGGTTGATTTATATATACTTCAGCTTGTTTTGAGGTTGTTTAAAATTCACTTCAAATCAACCAGACTGATAAGGGGATTTTTAAGGTATACCAGGTTTATTTTCTTACACTTGTAACAAAAGAGGTATTTTTGAGGTATAAAAATTTTTACCTTATTTCAACTAACGATAAAAAGGTATTTATTGAGGTATATGAAGTCATTTTATTTATACCTAAGCTTATTTTGAGGTTGTTTTAAATTCACTTCAAATCATCCAGACTGATAAGATTATTTTTAAGGTATACGAGGTTGTTTCTCTTACACTTGTAACAAAAGAGGTATTTATGAGGTATAAAAAAATCAACCTTATTTCAACTAACGAGAGTGAGGTAATTACGAGGTATAAAAAATATATCTTTTTTCTACTAACGATATTGAGGTATTTATGAGGTATAAAAAAATATACCTTATTTCAACTAAAGAGAGTGAGGTATTTATTGAGGTGTTGAAGTCGTTTTATTTATACCTAAGATTGTTTTAAGGTTGCTTAAAGTACACTTCATATTAACCAACTCACTTCCCAGAGTTCCATGCGAGCCGGCAAATGGCGTGTGTGTTGACAATCGAAAGTCTATTCGAAATTCGGTAAGTGTGCTTGACCTTTATTAATTTAGTTTTATCACTTTTAATCAAATATACTTCAATTTTGAAACTTAAATTTCATTATTTTTGTTTTAACGACGCGTCCTGATCTTAAATAATTTAAGTTGGAGGATATTCTTAGAGGCTATCGTTGTAGGCTTAGCAATAAGAGAGAATAACCGAAATATTTCTCGTCACTGTTTTAGGTAACATTACTGGTGAATCATTACAGCAGGTTATGCACAGTATATTTTATTGTTTGTAGTTCAGTCAAATAGAACTATTCTTTTTATTTTGCTTAAATGTATATGTTTTAACGTAGCAGTATGCACGCTGATTAATTGAGAAAAAGGTTCACAATTTCTCTTATAAATAAATCATTGAAAATTGAAAGATTTTTAAAATAGCAATTTTGCTTTGAAATTATACTATAGCTGTATGCTTATCGTTTGGATATTTGTTGCAAAGTTTATATTATTGTTTATATATATATATATATATATATATATATATATATATATATATATATATATATATATATATATATATATATATATATATTTACAGAGCTTATCCACAGTTGAGATGGCCTAGGCAGTAAATAGCACATGCGCGGCGGTTTCCACAACTAGTAACTGTAGTAGCTCACTTCTTTATGTTTGATCACAAAACTGCTATTTTCACTACATGTTATTTTCTCGCATTTTACCCACGTTAATTATTTACTAAGCAGATTGTTATTACTTATTAGAATATTGGGCAGAATGAAATTAAATCTGATTTCAAGTTTATATGACAATTTGTTTCAAGGTTATGAGCTTTTTCATGCAGCTGTTTATGGTTCACTACTTCAAAAATGTGCGAATTTCGGAAATCTTAAATATTTTAGAAATAAGTCAGTATAGTATGCAATTTTAATCCTGAATTGAATAAAATCAATTGCAAATAAAAACATTTATTGTTGAAAGTAATATGCATTATTTTGAGTTTCATCCTATGGGATGTGTATTTATATTTAAACAAGTGTTTGTAACAATTCTGCTCGGTATTATAAGTTATATAGGAGATATTATACTCAACTTATTTTAAAAGTATTATTTCAAATCATTCTCTCTTAGACATTTTCCTCACATAAAATTGCTCACAACTTTAAAATAAATGCTCCTTATCAGCTTGTAATTTGTTCTATTCGATTGAGTGTAAAAAAAGAATAAAAATTGGTACATAACTTTAAAATTTTAATTTATTAAACGATTGTAGGTTCTTGATTACATTGATCAAAAATTATTAAAATAACTATTTTTTAAGAAACTCTGATGTGATTGACAATAACATAAGTCCTTTTCAGAATCAGCGTCAAAAATTTAAAGAAAAGCTGCTAGTTTCATGAAGTCTGACAAAAAGTTGAAAAATATAGACTAGGTTTATTGAGTTTAAAGATTTTTAAAAAAGAAAGGGAAGGAAATCTAATTATTAAACTTACAAGTACCATAATGTTACAGATGTATAGAAAGATAAAAAGTGTTAAAATTGCATAATAAGATTGGAATTATACAGGGTGTTTATAAAGTCCCGGACCCATTTTGATGTTTAATAACTCATAAAATAATAAAGATAGATTAAAATTGATAACATTAATGGTTAGATAGATTCAAAAAGTTTCATGACCCTTGTCAATGAACTTCCACGTGTGACCCCTTCTTCGCACGGAGAATATCAAGTCGATAGTCAATTTCACGAGAGGTAGCTTTCTTTTTTACAAAAAAGACAATCTCATCAGTCGTATACTTAGACATGTTGGAAAACTTCGTATTTCCACAAATAGAAGAGCTTCAGCCACATGTCTTTTTGCAACAAGATGGTGCACCACCTCATTGGGGTATCATCGTTCGTAGTTCTTTGAATATCCATTTTACAGGAAGATGGATTGGGCGAGGAGGTCCAATTCCTTGGCCACCCAGATCACCTGATATAACGCGGCTGAACTTTTTTCTTTGGGGATTTATAAAGGACAATGTTTACAGGAGGATCGTGTCGAACATTGATGGCCTAAAAGCCAGAATTACAACCGCAGTAGCTTCTGTGGATGCCGACATGCTTGCCGCTACCTGGCGTGAAATTGACTATCGACTTGATATTCTCCGTGCGACGAAGGGGTCACACGTGGAAGTTCATTGACAAGGTTCATGAAAGTTTTTGAGTCTATCTAACCATTATGTTATTAATTTTAATCTATCTTTATTATTTTATGAGTTATTAAACATCAAAATGGGTCCGAGACTTTATAAACACCCTGTATATTTGAATTTCTGTAAATGTTGTTAATGGTAATACTGTCTTCAGTGTATTTTATTTTGTGGCTGTGATACATGTTATGCTTTTTAGCTACGAGGATTGAATAGAAATGGCAGAAGATATTTATCTGAAAAGGAAAATTAAATTCATCCAGTTAATTTAAATGATAAAAAAATACTTTCTAATATTTTAAGACCTGCCACTATTATTGTAAATATGACTTTCTTACTAATTTATATTTTTTTTCCTTTTAGGTTCCAATAATTACAAGTTTCAACATGTAGACGGAAACAGTATTTAAAATAATTTTGTTGGTTTGTAAAAAAAGTGAAACTTTAGTTTTAAATAAAAGTACTTTGAATTTCATCTGACTAATTATTTAAATTTGTAGTTTTATAGCTTTAAAAATTCAAGCACCTTAGACAACTATCTTCTAAAAATACGAGTATGAGTTCCCATAAATAATTTTTACTAACTGTAGAATTTGGATAAGTGTTATTTTAAGATGATTTAAATCAATCTATTAAAATTATAGAAGAATTATGCATTTGAAACTTTCTTTTATAGCTTAACAAAAGAAGCAATTACTGCCGAAGGTTTAATATTAAAAATTTCAGGTTGATAAATGATCTCTACTAGTGAAAAAAATGTAATGTACATTATTCTTCATATAATATATATATCTTTATATATATATTATATTTTTTATATAGTGAGTCTAAAAATTAATAAACTAGGTGGTCCGTATAACACCTCACCTTCGTTAGTGCTAAAAAAGAACATCTTTGGTAGATAAATTAATGTTTCTAAAAATACAAAAATATATACTTGAGGTTACGAAATAATAACTTAAGGTAGAACATGGAACACATGGCGCTAATTAAAAATAACCTTTCCAATTGTTGAAAATACACTTCAGGTTGATTTATAACAACCAGAAGTGTAAAATGGCCCACCTTAGGTTGAAAAATATATATCTCTACAAGCATAAAATTATATACACGAGGTAGAAGAATAACTACCTGAGGTAGAACAAAATACATTTGAGGTTGATTTATAACAACCAGAAGTGTAAAACGACACACCACAGGTTGATAAATATATACCTCTACAAGCATAAAATTATATACCTGAGGTTGAAAAACAATTACCTGATGTCGAACAAAATACACCTGAAATAGATTTATAATAAGCTGAAGTGTAAAATGACACACCTTAGGTTGTTGAATAAATACTTCCACAAGTGTAAAAAAATATACTTCAGGCTGAAACATTTGTACCTCTGGAGGTATATTTAAGGTATATTTGAGGTTGATTTTGAGGTATTCATTTGCACCCTTTTCAACCTTTACGACGTATTTAAACAACAACCTCCTTTATACCTTTAAAATATACCTCGTTTATACCTCATTTATACCTCGATTTTTTCATAAGGGAAGTCGCTACTTGCCAGGTTGGAATTGTTTTAGTCTAGTTCCTTTGGAAATAATTTATATTGTTGTTTTACCGAAGTTTATGAATTTAGTAAGCATATTTAAAACTCAGTTTATTAATTAAACTAAAAGGTAAATGTTATTCCTAGTAAGTGGAAGTAGTTGTGCTTTTTTCATATTATACCCAATTAAATCTTTTTTTAAAAATAAAATTCTTCCTGTTTATCGTAAATAACTTATTTTCCAACAAAGTACCACTAGGACAGAATGTCATCCTACCTTTTTGCTACTTTTACTGACTAAAAATTACTAGCTATCATTATTCAGTGTTAACTTTTGATCACAATTGTACCCTTGACAAAATGCGTCTTAAGTATAAAATATGACTTAATTTGCACTCTATTTCATTTTTTTATCACTACCTAACAATAGTGTAGCAATATTATAACCACTGGTGTGGAGTACGAAAGCGTACTTTGAGAGAAACTTTGCTAAGTGCAGTAACCGACAGTGATCAATCTGTCTCTCTTCTAATATCCATTTTTTCAGACAATTTTGAAGTTGTTGTTACAGCTCTGTAACTTTAGTTAGATAAAGAATCTCTCTTTACTTTTTCTCATTGAACACATTTTATTGTTGTTCCTTTTTTTAACCAAATAAATACTTTAATTACATTTTGTATACTAATATTAAATGTTGGGAAATCATCTTAAAAATTGGTATAAAAATCTGATTAAATATTACTTGAAAAATGAAAACTTTCCTAAAATTTGGAAACCAATTAAGAAATGTCAAGAAAACTGGATTGCAGAGTATTGTAAAGAAGAAACGTTTTGTCATTGAAAACTGAATTAGAATTATGTCAGGTACATTGATTTGGTGGTGAGGTCTTGTGAGTAAGGCGTCATTCCGTTATCTTTTCTCATATTTGAGAGAGCTTTTTCTAGTAACGAAAGTTTGACAGTAATTACCAAACGAGAACCCATAGGGTTGAAAAAAATCATTTAAAAATATTAATAAAACATTAGACTTACTGGACAAATATGACTGAGTTAAATGACAGAAATGGATATTGGAATTTAAAAAGTTGATAGCCGTAATAAAAACATGGTACAAAAAACAAAAGCAACCCCATAAATATTCCAGCTTTGGGGTACCTACAAAAAATGCATTTGTAAGTCAGATGAACGAAATCAAAGTAACTTTATCAGTAAAAAGAAAAACAAAGATAGAGAGAGAGAGAGGAAATAAAACACAAGATATTTTAAGTGCCACATGAGACATGTGCTCAGAATAATATACGCTGCTAACTTGTTTGAGGAATTACGTTAAAGGTTTAAAATAGCATTTAATTTCTTAAAATCTTAGTAACGAAGTAGAAATTTCATGTCATTAATCGAGTTTGAAATCAGTGAGTGAATAGAATACATAAGTAAAATTTTGTTTTTAACTGCATCGTTTCAAATACGAGTTGAAGAGTAGTTTATGTGTAGCGGTTTGAAATGGAAAAAAAATTGAAATAAAAAATATTACTTTATTTTAATTTTAAAATTATTCTCAGTTTTTCCTTTTTTGAGGCTGGATTAATTTAGTTTTGATTTTAAACATAATAATAAAAGAAGCTGGATCATACCCGTAAAAGAACAAATTTTTGATCCACAAAGTTTAGAGCTAGTTAATCCTCTATAGTCTGGGTAGCGTTTTTTTACGGATTTTTTTAATCTTTGACGAGGGTTTTACATAAGATTTATTAATCCATTTACATATATTAAATGGATTTTAAGGAATTTTATGATAAAAATTTGAATAAAATGATTGTTAAAAAGCGATAAAAATGTATTTTTTAATTGAGTTCATGAAAAATAAATTTAATTTGTCACCATTGAGCATCTTAATCTATAGTTGTCCCAAGCAGAAGAAAACAGTCACTTAGTTCAAATGTAAACGTATCATCACTTTTCAAATAGGATTTCTTTTCTCACTACAGCAATATACTGGGTTTAAAGTCACATACATCAAAGTTTAACTGTTTGAAAAGTACCGGCTTTACTTTTTAAAATACCGTTGTTTTTGTAGTATGTAAAAAGACTCTCATCTATCTCTGCAATTTTGTTCGGACCTCCTATTTGCTTCGAATCACCTTGTAGAAGGCTATGATTGGATGCCCCCTTTTGCTGTGGGCCTTTGACTTCAGCACGCTACTGGTCTACTGTAGTAGGTAGGTTTTTCACCTGGATTGTATAGAGCGTTCCAGATTGATCGTAGAAAACTCATTTATGGAGGGAAATCATTGCGTGCTTTGAATTCTATAATTAGTTTATGGCAGATATTGCTTTTCGCGCAAAATCACTTATATCTACCACCTGTAATCTGAGAGATTTCAATCGAGTTCTCGTTTCTTCCTCGCTGCTTACATCTTATGTTACAGCACTTGCAAAGTGTACTTATCTTGAAAATAATTCTTGAAACATAAATAAAAAATACTGATAACTAAAGTAAAAATTCTACCTGTAAGTCGCAATCATCAAAGGAAAGGAAATTACCAAATGCTGCATTATGTTAGCAATAAACCAAGTATGCACCAGACACTGAAATAAAAAGCAAAACTTTGTTTAGAAATTACAAGTTAATTTCAAAAGAACACTAAAAATATCTAATTGCGCTATAAAGAAGGTTAAAATGTAAATGTAAAAGTAAAGAGTAAGATATATTTGTTTTTTTGGGTAGGCCAAAAATTACTCTTTTCTTTTGAAATCGCTTTTGTTCTTGTTAGGATGTTTAAGTATAATAAAAATGGTGGAATGTAGTTTTTAAATGAGAAAATATTTTTTTTCTAAATGCATTTCATTCCGGGGAAAATATAGCACATTTTGATTAGAGTGAGTACAAAAATTATTTTTTTGATATTGTATAGGATTAGTTTTTTGATATAGGTTTAGTAGAGGTCGTCCTTGTCCAACCATTGAAGCGGACGACCGATGTATAATCCTACAGTCTAGAAGGCACAGACGGCTGACATCAGGATAAAACGCTTGGCCCTCACTGCAAAATACTAGACACCCCGATTTGCTTTACCGTGGTCAGGAGACTAAACAAGGGTGGTCTATTTGCATGACGGCCAGTAAGGTGTTTTCCATTAACGCCAGTCCACCGGAGATGCCATTCAATGTTGTGACAGAAACACTACAACTAGGCAGATGCACAATGGGGTCGAGTTCATCTTCACGGACGATAATGCTACGCCTCATCGTACAGTGGCTGTCTCAGAACTGTTGGAGAGTGAAGAAATTGCGCCTGGAATGTCCGGTGAGGCTAATGGATTTTAATCCGATTGAACACGTGAGGGACACTCTAGGGAGACGCTTGGCAGCACGTCCCCAGCCGTCAGCAACAGTTCAGCAGCTGCAATTAGCACTGTAATAGGAATGGACAGTGATTTCTCAAGAGCTTCTTAGTAACCTAGTCCTCAGCATGAGCAGACGCTGTCACTCCCGCATAGCAGTCAGATTTGATCAAGCCCCATATTAAAGGCGGAAATTTCCCTGACAATCCCGTTTTAAACCTATATTTCAATAAAGTTCCTTCTTGTTACTGTGGAAAACATTTTTGCAACTTATTTACTTTCCCATTTTCACATTTTTAGGATCCTATCGCATGATTTTTTTATCGATTTTCAACCCTGCTGTTCACACTTGCATTTGAAAAACCAACCTCGAACTTAATTTTCGGACATCAGAGTTGTAGTAAGATACAGGGAAATTGCTATTATTAGGAAAAAAATAATGTTTGTTTTTTAATGAAATATTATCTTCGGCCTTAGCACCCACTTGAAATGTTCCAGGTGTAAAAAAATAAAAAAAAATAAATAAGTTGAAATAAATAAATACAAGCGCTTATCAGTTTTATTATTTATGCATAATACCAAGAAATTTGTTGTCAGAGACTGGTTTACTAACCATTAAGAATAATAATGTATTAGTTTGTAAGCAATATATGTTCGAAATAGAATGCTATGACATTCCAATACCCAAAAGTTATTTGAAGAAACTTTTAATTTTTGAATGAGAAAATAGGTGTAAAAGGCCTGGTTTCTTAGGACAGGTCGGCGTCAGTTTGAAACGAATGCTTACCTCTGATTGGTCAATTTGTGAGTTTGACAGCATACGTCATCGAGCGCTCAGCTTAAACGACAACTGCCGTTCAAATTAACTGCAGTTGGATTACAACGTGACGTTAACGATAGAAGCAACGGCGGACAACAGCCAACAGAACATTGAAATCAGCCAAATTTTTGATTTTAACATTAAACATAGCTTCTTCTTCCTCTTCTTCATTCAGCTGAGCTATAATGTGTTTTTCCTTGGACAAAGTCATTATTTGTTCTCTAAAACACTGGTCGACGATAACCACCTCATATATATATATACATATATAAATGAGTGTGTTACTGTCTGTCCGTCCTTTATAGACTCCTAAACCAACCAACCAAATGCTATGAAACTTTCCATACAGATAGGTCACTGTCAACATTCGAACATTCTGCGGAAAGCTGTTCCAGCTGCATAAACGAAAATTGAAATGCAATTTTTAGATTGGTTAAAAGTTAACCATTGTTTAAAATTTTGCTCTGAACGATTCAGTTTTCAAATATCTTGAAGATAACAACAGTGATATTTTCTATCTTATAGATCTATTCATTTAGAAAAGTAAATTACATATACTTTAATATTTAACTATAATTCGCGCAAGATTCTTTACGCAAGGTGAGCACAAGCACGTAAAATCAACGAGAATAGATTTCTTAATTATTGGTCGTATCACGGATTTAGTATTGTGAAAACTGTTTAATAAAAATAAAGGCAAAAGCAAATTTCACGTTTTATATAATTACTAGGAGGCTTCGCCCCCTGCTCGCAGGCGCTCACCATCCCCCGGAACTGCTTTCACATTTCATTTCGGATTGCTTCGCAATCCAATGCTCGCTTTGCTCGCTCATTGGATACGTTCTTAACGTCTAGTTTTTGTATACTTTTTTGAATACTGAAGTTCCGAAAACTTTTCACTGTAGAAAATTCTAAACCTGTACATTTCAATATTAATTTGAAATTGCAAACAGTTCACATATTTTTCTTAATCACACTATTCTAAATTTCAGTTGTTGCGAAAAGTAACTGTTGTAAGTTTTGTTTTAAAGTCTTTCCCACCAGAGGGCTAAAGCCATGTGTTGTAAAACAATATGAAATAGTAGTCTGCCACTGAACGCCGGATGTAAAGCATCGGCTTTACTGAAGATAATTTTGTATTTTTAATTCTCTGAAGGGCGCCACCTTAATAATATGGAATTTGTAAAATAATTATTGATTTGTAAAATAATTATAAATTTTGATTGTTGATGAAGTCCATCATTTTGTGTTTTCATCACTGTTCAGAAGCAGAACAACTATAAGTTTTTTATTTTATCACAAAAAAATAAAATGTATAAAAAACAAAGAAAAGAGTAAGAAAATGAGTATAGTCATAGAAAAAGTTTAAATTATAATATAGTATTTGTCAGTTAAAATAAAACTTTTTGTTTAAGTCATTGCTAACAGTTCAAATTTCTCCGAGGCAATTCTAAAGTATAAATTAAGGTAGTATTGTTAAGTTGAAACACAATATTTTTAGTTTTGATGTCAACAATACAATTCAATTTTTCACAAAAACGATTGTTTCCATTGTTAAGTTCAATGTCAACAATTCAAATTTTTCTGAGACAACTCTTAACCTCTAAATATTATTTTTTTATGTACACATTTCTAAATGTCAGTATTCAACCACAAAACAACTTTAAGTCCTCAAATTTAGCATGAAGTTGTAAAATGTAATGAAAGAGGGTCATAGCAATAATGAAAGTAGAAGTAAAGTTAGTACTGTAAAATTGAAACAATATTTTTAATCAATGAGCCAAGTTCTTCAAGAAGCAGTTGCAGAAGTAGGTTGTTTATTTAAAACTTTTTATAGAATTTCTTTAAGAACACAATTGTTAATTTGGGCATTTGGCGATACAACACTTTTAGAATTGAAGGATGGTATCATAATTTTGATCTAGTTGCGCTTCTATGTCATTTTGATTCATGTTGCTAAGTTAACTTTCAAAAAATTCTATGGCTGGCAACAGCAATTTTATTTCTTTTAGAATTCGTTATTTTTTTAGCGAAATGTTTTTTAACCTAACAGAATTCTTTGCCGACTGTTTTCTCTATGAATGAAGAAAATAAAGTAAATATTTAACTGTTGTGAAAAGAATCTTATTTAGTTGTACAAAGTACTTCAGCCAAAATTTGGGAGCCACGTAAGAGAATTATATATATTAGATCAGAAACACATCATTAAAAGGCAGAATGCTTTGGTGTTTTCAAAACAAAGCAAACGTTGCCACCGGCGGAAAAGAAATGCAGCCAAAATTTGGGAGCCACGTAAGAGAATTATATATAATAGATTTATATTTAGTATGCAATTTTAGGTTAGTGCAGTTAAATATAGTTTTTGAAGGTTTCATTGCTGACAGTTATCACTTGAAAACTATTAGATTGTTTATTATTACAAAGTTTTCGAATTCACATTCATTTTATTTATTTCATTTAAAAAATAGATTTTTGTTTTGAATTTTACCATTTTTATATTTTTTATTTATGACATTTTTATTGCTCTTTTTATTATTTGAAATATATATGTGAATTTTCGATTTAGCAAATTTGCGACCACTGTCAACTTTTGCATTTCTTTTTGCTTGAGAGAGAATATTTGCAAAAATATACCACCTAAACAAATCGCTCTTAAGGTCTGGTTTCTTAGGACAAGCGCCTTATCTGGGCGTCAGCGGGACATCAACGTCTCGCTGACGCCAACAAAATACTGGTTTGTTAGCTCAAGGCCTGGTTTCTTAGAACTAGCGCCTTATCTGGGCGTCAGCGGGACATCAACGTCTCGCTGACGCCAACAAAATACTGGTTTGTTAGCTCAAGGCCTGGTTTCTTAGAACTAGCGCCTTATCTGGGCGTCAGCGGAAAGTTGACGTAGAGCTGACGCCAAAAAAAAAACTTTTTTGTTAAGGTCTGGTTTCTTAGGACAAGCGCCTTATCTGGGCGTCGGCGTGACGTCAACGTCTCGCTGACGCCAACAAAATACTGGTTTGTTAGCTCAAGGCCTGGTTTCTTAGAACTAGCGCCTTATCTGGGCGTCAGCGGAAAGTTGACGTAGATCTGACGCCAAAAAAATACTTTTTTGTTAGCTCAGCGTGAGCAGTCGGTCTAACGCAGACATTATCTCTCATTGCGCATGCGTTAATAACGTAAACAAATATTTATTTTGAATTTGCATTGATTTTGTTATTGTCGACCAATGTTTTAGAGAGCAAATAATGACTTTGTCCAAGAAAAAACACATTATAGCTGAGCTAAATGAAGACTGCTATGTTTAATGAAGAAGCTATGTTTAATGTCAAAATCAAAATCTTGGCTGATTTCAATGTGCTGTTGGATGTTGTCCGCCATTGCTTCTGTGGTTAACGTCACGCTGTAATCCAACTGCAGTTGAGTTGGACGGCAATTGTAGTTCAAGATGAGCGTTCGATGACGTATACTATCAAACTCACAAATGGACCAATCAGAGGTTAACGCTGATTTCCAGCTGACGGCGTCCTGTCCTAAGAAACCAAGCCTTTAGATCAGCGTGAGCAGTCGGTTCAACGCAGACATTATCTCTCATTGCGCATGCGTTAATAACATAAACAAATATTTATTTTGAATTTGTATTGATTTTGTTATTGTCGACCAGTGTTTTAGAGAACAAATAATGACTTTGTCCAAGAAAAAACATATTATAGCTGAGCTAAATAAAGAGTGCTATGTTTAATGAAGAAGCTATGTTTAATGTCAAAATCAAAGTCTTGACTGATTTCAATGTACTGTTGGATGTTGTCCGCCATTGCTTCTGTGGTTAACGTCACGTTGTAATCCAACTGCAGTTGAGTTGGACGGCAATTGTAGTTCAAGATGAGCGTTCGATGACGTATACTATCAAACTCACAAATGGACCAAATAGAGGTTAGCGCTGATTTCCAACTGACGGCGTCCTGTCCTAAGAAACCAGGCCTTTAGTCGATCGACATATCAAGCACGCAAAAAGAGGACATCCGAGTTTCAGAAACATCTGAGCAACGGGAAAAAAAACTTGAAACTAATTGAGAAAACAATGCTTTAGCCCGTTCCTTAGAAACGTCTGAGCAACAGGAAAGAAGACTGTTCACGAATCAACCATGCACTACTCAAGCACTAACCGGATTTATTTAGTACATTTACATGCAATCCTGCTTGGGATGAAATTAAGAGCTTTTGTTACCAGGACAATCATCATCGGATCGTCAGGATATTACCGCACGTGTGTTCAAACAAAGATTAAAATATTTACTTGATTTCATTGTGAAGCGTCATGTTTTTGGAGAGACATGGTGTTGGAATGGCAAAAAAGAGGATTGCCACATGCACACATTCTGATTTGGCTTATTGAAAAAATCACACCATGTCAAATTGGTCAGCTCATATTAGCAGAAATACCTGATGTCGCCATTGATCCAAACTTATTTCCTATCATCATCCAAAATATGCTTCATAGTTCTTGGCATCACCATACATGTCTGTTTTAAAACGGACTAACGATATCCTAGAGAATTAAGTGCTGAAACTATCACTGGTTTTTTCTCCATTAAATAAAATTCTCATTTCAAATCATAATTGCAAATATCATTTACACACTTAAATACAAAATTAAAATTCAAACTAAAAGCGTTGCAACGCTCGCAGGGTAAAGCTAGTTTAAAATAAATATTTGTATACGTTATTAAAGCATGCGCAATGCGAGATAATGTCTGCGCTGGACCGACTGCTCACGCTGAGCTAACAAAACAGTATTTTGTTGGCGTCAGGGTAATATCAACTTAACGCTGACGCCCAGATATGGCGCTTGTCTTAAGAAACCAGGCCTTTTAAGAAGAAAAATGCGGACATGATGAACCCACATTCCTTTGGTACTCATAAATCTTTTCCGTAGCTTTTATCGAATTGCACGAAACGTTGAGTTGACTGGCACGGTCATATATTTTTTTTATTAAATACAAAGGATTTAAATGTGCAGAAGTGCACATAGAAATAAACTTATAGTTCGCTTCAAAAATAATTGTCAAAGGGTTATCTAACATACCAGCGAATAAGGTTAAAGTGCCCTTATCATTGAAAATTAAATAATAACCAAATGAATACATGATCACGCTGTAATACAAATTTGTAATGAACGACAATTTAAATCACACAAACATTGGAAAGTTATTGGCATTCTTCTAACGCTTGTCGTTGTCACGTTAATTTGATAAATCAGCACCCTAATTACTCCTAATTACTCAATTCTGCGTGATTGCCATTTGCAGACTCATACATAAATTCGTATCTGATTTCTTTGCATTCGAATATTGCTGCGTATCTGGCTATAAATCGTGACACTACACCTAGTTTTTCAATAAACCAGTCTCCAGAATCTGCTGATGCCTCCGATGATTTTTATTCCTCATAAATAACTCTTTCTAACAAGAACAGCAGTTTTGAAGGCAGCAATTTTTAAAAAAAAATGTGTTTCTCGGCCTACCGTCTCGTTTACTCACGATTTCATTCAAGGCATCATAATTTTGAATTTGCATCACATTTTTCCAACCATTGTGGTAACAATTTTCAAGTTCTGATTCCCAAGAAGATTTCCAAATCGGACCCGAACTCAATATCGGCATGATTAGATAAAGTAGCGCTGTTGCAGCTATTTGAAGATTTAACCTGCAAAATAAATACAAATAAAATAAAATAAATAACTAAATAAAATATAAATATTTGTTTTATCAAACTTATTGAATTCAAAATTCAAATCCAGTGACACTTAATGAAAAAAAAAACATTTTTAAATGAAATTTCTAAAAATGTATAATTTTCTCACAATATTAAAGGAAAGTAAGCACCAACGCCCCTGTTTTTTATGTGATTAGCTTTGTGTTACATTTTGTTTTGTTATGAAAAACTATAAGACTTCTAAACTTGAAATTACGTTGATTCGTTAAAAAATGAATAGGGTGCATGATAAAAAAAATTGACATTCGAGATACATCAACTAATAAACTGTTAAAATTGAGATAAAAAAGTTCAGGTTGGCTACTTTGCAGGCCACAGAAACCAAACTACTGAATTGAATTTTGATGTCTTGAAAGAGATATTTTTATTTATGAACTTGAATTTTTTCTATATTCTAATTTGTTTGGAAGTTGTTGCAGTTTTAAGTGCCATTTCGCGAACATTTTATACATTTTTTATTTGACGTTACATTTAGATTTTTTACACAAAATTGAAAAACTTAGAAACTTGAAATTGCAAAACTTTATAGAAAAATTCACATAGAAAATGTACAACAAAAATGTAATGTTCAATAATTATTAAATGTTAAACTTGTAGTAAAAAATATACCACGTGAACCTCTTTTCAGTCCTCAGAAAAGCCACAACAAAGTTAAAATTTGAGATGTGGAAAGGGCCATTTTCATTTATGAACTTAAGACGAGCTTTATTGAACTATTTGTTCTAAATTATATAATGTTATATTAGTACTGATTTGTTCAAAAGTTATCGCAATTTTTAGTGATATTCCTTCCTTTTGGAACTATGCGCTCTGAAGCTCGCATAAAAGCTAAAATAATAAAAATAAAATGAAACCTTGAAGAATTTGACGATTGAATTCTAAGGTAAACACGTTATGCGAAATCGCTAATCCAACTGACAAGCAGACAAAATATTCCAGTTAGCAAGAGTTTCAGAGAGCAAGTGTTACAGCGCAGCAAATAACAAGTAAGAAAAGATTTCCTCTAACAAGTTATTGTTAAATTATTCATCCATGGCTAAACAAATAATAATATGACAAGCTCGTGTGTTTTTTTTTAATAACTTCAGAACTATTTGCGCTATCGTCTTGAAATTTGGACAACGGCTGCAAAGAGCAAATTTCATTCCTGAACCTAAAATTCGTTTGAAATGCTTGTTTACTCGGTAGAGTCGTTTGAAAAATGAAAATAGCCGTACAAACACTGGTGCGAATGATGATTCATTAGTTTTGGTAAAGAGTATTAACTGAAATAAGAAAAAGATACGTACTAAAGAAATCAAAATCAAAATGGGAAATGTTGCTATTTCGTTTAGGAGATGCGTAAAGATACGCCTTACTATTGTTGACACCAATGTTTAATTAATATTTGTAATGTGTATTGATTAAAATAAAAAGATAAGTATCTGCTACACAGTACAGTAAGGGAGAAAACGAACTTTATCGTTCAGAGAAATCATTAAAAATCGCCATGATAGTATTGTCGTCAATGGTGCTCACTTAATTTTGGTTTTATAGTAATTGGCACGATTATAATATATACCAAGTATATTAATACAGGTACAAAGTATTATATAAGTGTACATTGAACCTATTAGAAGTGCATTAATACTGTATAGTTTTAATATAGATACTGTGGAAGTAGGATTTAACGACCGCTAAATATCGGGGGAAATTGTTTGATTGCGGTTTTGAAAACCAAATGTTTGCCATGAAAAACAGAATTATGCCAAATAATACTGAATACACTTAAATCTTTGTTTTGATGGGCTGAACTTCTAAAGTCTTGCTTTGATTATTATAATAACATAAAGTTGCTGAAGGGCACCAAATAATAATTAAAAGAAAAAGGAATTATTTCAGGTTCATTAATCGTGTCGGTATATATCTTTTAGTTTTGTGCTTGATTTTAATTAGTGCTGATTTATTGATTATCTTCTTTTTTCACCCGTACACAGAACGGGTATTCAAATGAAATATTTTATATTAAAAATTTTTTTTGTATCTTTTTATGAATGAAAAAGCAACGATAAATGAGAAGTAACCACGGGAATTGGAGAGCGTTGCGATTTGGGGATTTAATTAATCATTTTAAAATAACGGTCAAAAATAGTAAATTACTAAAGAAGGAAAGAAGTCAGGTAACATATTTGCTACTCTTTTAAGAACAGTGAAATATGTGAAAAAATGTGTCAGTATTCTCCTCGAACCATTATGTTTGGCATCTAAAGCTGAACTAAATTACTGATGTATTTCAAACGGAATGATGGAAGCAAGCTGTGCCAGCCGTTTGCGAAATACTAATTTATTTAAAATGATATATCATTCATTCAAGATAAGTTCATATACCTACATGACTTAATATTGATAAATATTCATGTTCAATTTACATACCTGCAATACCTGTCTATAACTATTGCAAAAACATTCAAACGTCCTTTTGATTGCTCAATTGCTTGCCATGCTTGATAGCTAAGCAAAAAGGCACTAAAATATAATGGAAATGTGTTAATCCCAATTGAAATTTACATATATAGTTCTATCAGTTTATTTTTGAATTGAAATTAAATATTTTTTATTTAAGAAGTTAAGATTAAAAAGTATTTTTACAGATGCTATCTCTGCACTGATCCATCCAGATGTTGCAATAATAGCTCAGGAGTTGTATACAATTTTGAAGCGCTTTATATTTTTTACAAATTATACATTGAAACAATGGAATTGAAAATTACGAAACCTAACAATGTCGCAAACCTCGTGATTGTTATCTAATCTAATCTCTATTATCATCTCATGACCTGAAATTTGTTTGAATTTTATATTCATATTCGAAAAAATAATATTGAATACATTGAAAAAATAATTTGAATACATTTTAACAGTAAATCAGACCAAATAATGTTTATCGTTAATGATAAGCGTTTTTTGCTTATTCCGACTATAAGTAATTATTTTATTTAAAGGTTCGAATTCCGTGAAAATATTTAATCCTTTTATGTGCGACTAACGTTTTTTTTTTACTTTGCCATATAAAAATAAGTGATGCGTATTTGTTTTATTTTTTTAAGAAAAATGAAATATTAATTAATCAAAAAGTTTTCACGAAAATAATTGACCTTTGAAAAAGAAAACAAATAAAAATGAGAATAATCTATTTGTTAATATCATTAATATAAAGAGACTTGATTTCAGACTTATCAATGCAATAAAATATCGCTTAAATTGAATAATGTTAAAGTCGATAAATTTTAAAGTAGATGTTTAAAGTCGGCTATTTCAGTTAAAATAGAAAATGAATGTTTTGGCCTTTTTCAATTTAATTAAAAATTCACAAATCTTCAATTTAATTAAAACCTTGATTAAATAAATTCAGTATGATGTAAAATGGTTTTCTTAAACAAATGAAAATATTTACAAGAAAGATGAAGAGAATAAGATTTTTGTAGATACTTCCTTAAGCAATACAATATCTAAAATTATATAACACACAAGCATATACTATCTAACATTTATTATACTTAATTTTAAAGCATCACTATTTAAAACTTGGATATCCATGTATTTCGACGGATGTGGTACTAAGGTCTGGGGATGAATCTATCGGTATAGATTGGAACCCTTATTTAAACCTTGTGGTAATCTCAATACCGACAATTATTGCACAATTTTGTTCGACAGTGTGTTCGTTAACTTTGCTGGTTTTGCCAATGTTTCTTCCATAACGATAACGCTAGCTGCCATTTTACAAAGTACAACATGGATTGGTAAGGTGATAACGGGATTAACTAAATAAACTGGCCTGTTAAGAGTCTCAATACTTAAGGGCACTCAGATTGTATTTCCAAAAAGAACTTTTTTAAATGGTTTATTACAAAAAAACCTTTCCTTAATTGTCTTCGTTCTGTACTTTGGTTCAGCAGAAAATTGTTCTCTGATGCTTATGAATTTGATTGTCCTTTTGCGCTGAAATGTTGAGGTTGTAATCGTCTCTAGTGGAGACACAACCCATACAATGTAAGTGAATCAATTATTCCTTTACAGTTGATTAAACTCTTGTTGCAAGATAGTGCACACAGAATGTCCGAAAAGTATGGAAACGGTTTAAATATTTCGAGAAATACGCAATATGAGTGTCATACATTTTCCAAAGCTCTATTCAATGATATTGAACTTAACGCACAATCTCACTCCCTAGATGTTGTGTGGGTTGCAATTTTGGAATTTTGAGTAAAAATTACTGCTTTTTTAATTGCAGATTTGGATTTTCCAGAAGAAAATACTTACACTTAACTTAAATGTTTGTATGACGATACCATTGCCAGAAATAAAAATGAGGTGCAAATCGCTTGGGAAATGCATGAAAGAAAGAGATGGGTATATTTTTTTTTAAAAAAATGACTAATGACTCCTGCAGAAGTGAAGCGTAGTTAAATGTTGTAAATTAGCTTTGCTTTCTTATATTAATTCACTTGAAATTGGTACGATTTTAATGATGTTACTCGTCTGTAGGTCTGATCTGACTCGAATTTCTTGAAATAGCTGTTTTTAACAATTAGTAACAAATTTCTTTTATTGTTTTGTTGATTGTAGATAGACCTGTGGATCAAAATACAAACACTTATAAGTCAACTTAAGGTATTTTTACTGGAAAATCTAAATTTACAAAAATTCTTTTTAAATTTAATCTTTTGAAGTTGCATCCTCTCTTCCTCTACAGCTTAAATTTGCAAGTTCGGGTTTAGCATCATAGTATACATCTTTCTAAAATATTTGCCGCATACATTTTTTGATTTTTGATCCAATATTTCTGGAAATATTAGACTAAGTCCATACTTTTCGGACACCCAGTATAATAATAAGTAAATACTAATTGAAATGCAAGAAGGGATAACAATATAGTAAAGAATACCATACATGCTATGTACCTGAGAGCAAAGAAGCAATCCACAAAAATTACCCCATTATTTTCCACAATGGGATCCAAAACTTCATATATAAAATGAAAATTCTCTATGAAAACAAAAATAAATTATTTTTGAAATAATATTACACAGATATTTTGAAAAGAACATGTTTGATTCAGCATTGATCATAGGAAAATGATAAAGTACAGTATTAAAACTTATTCTAAAACCATTTTTGCAGCTATGTTTTTAAAACTTCTCATATCCCATCATTTTATTTCTTTTATTATTAATTTGTTCTTAACTACCTTCTAACACTGTAAAAAAAGCGATTTGAACGATATTTATGATATATAAAAGGAATAGGGGCGAAATCGCGTAAAATAAAAAGGCAAATAATTGATAAAGGAATGTGACAGATTTGTAATTCTTGTATTAAAATTTTTTCGCACTTTTTACTTATTTGCATGTTTGCTCATTAAACAAAGTCATGTGGTGCTACTAATTCTACTTCTTCTAATTTTTAGTCCGATTTCAAATTATCTCGTAATTACCTTTTTTGTTTATAATAATAATAAATCTTTTTCAAGGCTATTAGAAACTGTATGCATTTAGTTGTCGTCCTCATTGCCTATTTATAATTTAACTATATATTTATTATTGCTTATACGTATATTGTCAATGCATTTCATTGTATTTATAAGTTTATAAGAAAGCCTTTTCGTAGGTCATCATTCAAATTCTTATTTAATTTCATAAGACTTGGTGAATTGGCGCTTATTCCAAATCTTCCATTTCTTTACGTCCCCACACAATTCAGAATAATTATTATTTGTAAACTGTTTTAAATCCCTCTGAATTGGTATTGATTAGACTCCTTCACATTAGTTCTTCTATAAACTGTTTCCCTGTACTGACACAAATACATAATTTTTTTATTACTTATTGCCTTCAGATTTATCAAAGTACATTTTGAAAAGACAACCATCATTTATAAAAGAAAACATTTTTACGCACAGCTTTACAAAAGCTTATTAGTTGCTGTGAAAAGTTTCCGTAATCTTAATCATAATTCTCGAAAATACTGACTATTGGCACTAATATTCTTTACAATCATAGGTGTAACCTAAGTTATGTCTGTAGAAGTAGTAAATGACGAGTTGCGAGGGATTTATTTATTAAAAAGGGTTATTATTGATTTGTACTTATTTACGTTTTTGGTACTACTACTTTGTAACTATAAAGACAAGTTAAGCATTGAATTCAAAATATTTTTTAAGTTAAATCAAATTTGGGTAAATAGGACAAATAACTTAGAAGAAAAGTATAAATAAGTGCAAGTCAGAAAAAAGGGTATTTATAACACACAATAAGTTTTGTAATTTATGAACTATTCATCATATTGAAACGTGTTTGGGTTCATTCTATTCAACGTAAAGAATGCATTGCAAACAATACTATATTTATTAAGATAGCAACTTTAAGTGTGTATATAAGCACAAGTCAAGCATTGAACGTTTTGTAAGTACTTATAGTTTTTATACCATTATAACTTTGAAATTATTCATTCTACCCTCGTACTTAATCTCATTCTATTTAGCGTAAAAATATATCTATTTTACTATATTTGTGTTGTTAGCACTATTTAATTTTTATTTGACCTTTTTTTTTATTCTTCTTCTTAAACCTATATGCGAAGTTTTGCAACTTTTTACCTTTACTTCGGTAGAATTTTTTTTTTCTGATTGTCAAGTGTAAACCATATCTTTAGTGTACTTTATAAAATAATAATAGTTGTTTTTGAAACTTATTTTGAATTAAACTTTCCTATGACTTAAGTCATGACGTCTTTCCGAATTTGAAAATCGAAAGTTAACCTCTTCCTCAGCCAAACAGTTGAAGGTGAAATTTTTTTTTAGTTTAATAGTTCTTAGAAGATTCATAAGCGCGATTTTCAAATTTTTTTTTTAGTAAAATAATCAATTTTAGACTTTGTTACCCAGTTTTTTTTTTTAAATATCGAAATATGTATAAATGCTAGGATATATCAAAAACTTTAACTGATTACTGATTTTGCTTTGTACTTTTTACTACGTTCAAACTCTCAACCATCTATTGTTTTTTTTTATACAGAAAATTTTCATAATATAAAGCCTTTTTTAAAAAATTCTTTTGAACTGACATAAATATTAATTCCTCTCCCCCATTATTTTCAAAAACATAAGTTTAAAATTTTTTTTCTTAGGATGGATTTGAAAAATGAACAATAATGTTCTTACTATAACGTATTTCTTTCCCTGGAGTCGGAAATAGAATAAGATGTGCCCACAAGATGAAGAAAGATAAAATCACCCGAAATCCTTGAGTGTAATTCAGAGACACTTGTTTGGAATTCTCTGTGAATAACTTTTCTGTATTAGTATAAAGAGAGAAAGCTTTCAACAATCGTTTAGTAAAGCCTGTAAAAGAAGAATAAAAGTTCATTGTACAAACATGTAAAAAGTACATAGAAAGTAAGTAACAAGTAGATTAATATTTAATTATCATGAACTTAAGGAAGAAACGAGGATCAGTTTTTTCTAGTATATATATTGTTTAAATATATTCGTAAATATGAATGTTTAAATATGGTGTTTAAATATGTTGTTTAAATATGTTGTTTAAATATATTCGTTGTTTAAATATATTCGTGTTGTTTAAATATATATCTCTTTTTATTCAACTTTATGTTCAACTTCACATTTTGTTTTGTTGAGTGAAAAATAAGTGACTTATGAAAAACATTTTATATAAGAATTAATTAGATAATTAATAACCGTTTAGTTTAAAATTAAATAGTTAGAGCTATTATACAGTTCACAGAAATATTGATTAAGAGTTGAAATTTAACTTGCTGAAAGGGTAATTGTTTTATAAAATAAGCCTGAGATTTATTTTAAAATTCTAATTTCTTTGAAAACTATTGAGTTTTTAAGTGTTTTTTCCGCAAATAATTTATCAGTTTTTTGTTGTAACTTTGTGTTACATTTGGGTTTGCTACGCAAGAATTATAAAACTTGGAAATTGAAAATTACTAGGAGGAAAAATGTATAGGGAGTAGGGTGGAGTAAAAAAAAATAGCATTTCATAATTAGTTTCAGAATTTTAAATTTGTGTGATAAAGAAATACTCGGAGAACTCTGTGCAGCCCACAGATTTGAAATTTGTGTGGTGAAAAGGCCATTTTGATTTGTGAACTAGTGAGTTTTTTTTTTTAAATTCAAAATTTATTTTAAATTTATTAAAATTTTGAGTGCTCTTTTAGCAAATCTTTCAAACTTTTATTGCAAATTGTGTTATTTATTCTTGTTTTTAATGAATTTATTGAGAAATTTTCATGCTTTTTCCTAATTATTATCTAAAAATTCATGTATTAGACCATTAGAATCTTTTCTTAATACACTATAAACTGTTTATATTGATAGTTCACAATATTTTACAGAAAAAACATTAAAGTAAAAACTTACTTTCATCTGGATATTTCCTTTTACTCTCTTTCATTTTACGGTCACTTAAATCTAATATTGTACCACACATGCAAGCAAATAACACTGTCCCAAAAAATATCCTAAGAAAAGTATTACGTTTAATAAGGAATGAAATTTTTCTTCTATGATAAAATATGAGCATAATTAGTTTACGAAATACAGGCCCGAACATAAATTTCAATTATATATTAATGAAAACATATGAATGATTATAGTATATATCAATCAAATAAAGGACATTGAAAAAATACATATGCATCAAGACTTTTATTAACCCTTCAACCTGTTCTTTTAAGACTGTTCTTTCCATATAAATCTTCAGTCTTCAAAGCGAGTGATTTTTAAAAAAACAAAAAATAAAAACGAACATGAATAGAGGTAATAAATATTACTTTATTTAATAAATTATTTATATAGTGAAATTCAAAAATATTTAAGCGTTTTCAAATAAAACTGAATTTCATTTCCCCCCTCCCTTTTTAGTGACATTTTTTTCATTTTGCGATATTTCTGATTGAAAATTCACATGCCCCGAACATATTAAGCAATATAATTTTACAACAGCCTAAAATGCATTACATTATGCTTACATATCCTTACTATTATATCCAGTTTGGATAACTCACATTGTAAGGAATTTTGAATGTCTTTCGCTTCAAATACATTTTTCTATTCTTCAGAAAATATGCATTAAAGAAATATATGAAAGTCTGTCATAAAAATATTTCCTTAAAATTATGAAAATTATCGAATTACCTATTTTAAAGGCACTATTATTATACTTTCGTCATAAATTATTAGACAATAGTTTAAAGTTTGCTTACAAATCTACTTTAAAAATAAGAATATTTTTGCGAATTTTCACTAGGGTCCCTCCTTCAATATTATGTTTTACTTTTTCTTAGTTCTTATTTTATCATTAGTAATCTTTCTAAGGACTAGTTTGAAAAAAACACGTATTGATCATCGAAATGATTTTAAAAAACAGATAACGGCTTAGAAAAGCTCATAATGATAAAAGTGATAGTCAATTTGTTAACTTAAAATACAATCAAGTATCTTCAAAATATAATACATAAATCAATTTAAATAGTATATTTGACTTAACAAATTTTAAAAATCAATCTAGTTTTCTTCAACTGTTCTACTTTTGTAAATTAATAAGACATTCTTGGGCTAGAAATTTCTACATCTGGGTACAAATCGAAAGATCTATTGCCTTGATTTTCTGCTGTAATTGGACAGAAAGAAAAACAAAGATAGAGAAACATGCATGTTAAAAAAATCATTACCACCACAAATAACTTTTGATCTAAAGATTGGATTTTCACGATCGGTCGAGAAATTCCTGAAAAATCAAATTTTAAACATAGAACTTTTTCAAAATTTGATTACTCAGAAACTATTTGTCTGATTTTGCTCAAATTTTGTATTTTACCATGTAAAATTATACTCTTCAAAATGATGCAAAAACTTGTACACCTTACAGATCAAATTTTTTTCGACCATTAATAAAAAATAATTAAAAATTATGAATATTTAGGAATGAATTTTATAACTGTAGGCAAAATTTTCAATTCGCTTAAAAAGCTCTTGAGATATAGCGAAATACGCAAAAAGTAAAATTACCATTAAGGGATCCAAACTTTGGTCCACTTTCCTGATTTTCCACAGTGTGATTACCCCTATACTTTGGGAGTCATAAATTCAAATTCGCAAAAATTTTTTGTTATTCATAGAAAGAGCACTTGTGTGTCTGATTATTGTAGCTTAAAATATCGTCTGCACTAGTTAATTGGCATATCTGAAATCACCCTATCGCACCATTAAGAACGAGTCATAGAACGTGAAAACCCAATCATTAGAACAAATGCAATTTAGGGTAGTCCATTTTTCATTTTGCGCACTGTAGATGATTTGATATATACGATATTGCATACCATGTACGTATTGGGACGATAGCATCAATTCCATACCTTGATTGCACTGTTCAATTCTTCCATACACTGAATGGGCCTACCATTGTAATGGGGAATGAGATTTTGAAAAAATAGATCATTCCATGACATTCACTCTATCATTATAAAGCTATCTCAGTAGATGTTTTACAATGAGAAGAGAATCGTTGTCCTCGTTTAAAATCAAAACTAGATCCACCAAATTCTCTGAGCAAATGTTAGAAAAATTGTTTGTAGCCTTTTCTGGTCATTGACTGGCTTCAAACGTCCTGGAGGAAATACCACATTAAGTTTTCCCCAATAGTCATATTCTCCTCACATTATTAATGGTCCTTTGCATTGCTGTCCATTGGAGAATATTTCTTTAGTTCTCTTCTATTGTTTTGCTTTTTATAACCTACAAACTATTTGCAATATGAAGGTAGGGAAAAGTAGTCCGCGTTTAAAACTACCCGCAATCAAAAGAAAGCAATCGGGATGGAACAGACGAGTTTGCGTTCTTGATTGGCAAAATATGAGAAAATAAGAGGATTTCTTAATTAGCTTTTCCTACTGATTACATATAGGTAATCAAATGATAAACGATGCAAGAAGTCCATTTACTGCTATTTGTACTGATAATTTTTGGTCTCAGTTGTATTGGCTGTTATAATTTTCACAAGTACGATTTTTTGGATAATAAGATGCATGTCATGGAATGATCCACTTTTCCCCCGGATCTCAATCCACGAGAAGGTATGATAGGTATCCTCAGCAGCAGAGCTGTAGCCAGGAATGTTTTTCGGCGTAGGAGGTTCAAGGTAGAACTAAATCTATTATTATAAGCATTTATTAATTTGAAAATCGTAAAATTAAAACAACCAATGTAACACAATTGTTAAGTACTATTTAATATAATTAGTTATAAATAAAAGAACCAATATTTGTAATTAAAAATTAATTTATTTTAAATGAAAATGAATTTACTTATACTGAAAATAACTTTAATGCACATGCAATGTAAAGACATAATAGACCTGAAATGTAAAGCTTTATAAATCCTTATTTCAATTTTAAAAGCTCTCGTAACTTCAGTAGCTCAATCAATTAACAAACTACAATTCTTTAAACAAAAATCATCAGATTGATACTCTGTTTTAAAACCACTCTTTGCTAAAATTTAAATATAGTCGCAACAAATGTGAAAGTAACACGTTTAAGTACTGAAATTTTATTATATAAAGGTTTCTATTTTATTACCCCCTCTAATCAAAGTAGATGTAAAAAATATAACAGAACAGAAATATAACTGAAGCAAAAATATAACAGAATAGGGAAAATACAGCAGAGCAAAAGAGCTGCTCAATTTTTATATTATTTCGCTTATTTATTATTATTTTTAGTATTTAAATGTTTTTATTTATTTAGAAAATAAGAATTAATATTAAAACATTCTGTTAACGCAATAAATAAGGTAAAAAACGAACTTAGAAATAGTGTTTCCATTTCGGGAGGAGAGATTGAATCCCTAAAAACCCTTACTCAATAGTACTGTATATGCCACAGACAGGCAGTTTCAATTTGCAGCAGAAATGAATTAAAAACACTATTCCTATCCAAATTTGACTAATCACGACTAACGAAGACTGTTGAAGGCTGCTGTTGTTGTGGTAGTAAGCATGTTTCGTTGTTTCAAACATGTTTGATCATCGGAATAAATAGAGAAAGGCTCAGAGACAGCTATCGGAAACACTTTAAAGTTTTAACCAGCAATCGAAAATGTCATTATGTGTCATACAACCAACTTTCTAAAATGTGATTTTTCAGATATCAGTAGCGGCTTTTGTTTATCTTCGCATACATAATTTCAAATCTTTAATGAGAATACTCTTTGTCGTCATTTTAGACAAGGTTTATTTTAAAATACAGATTAAGAAGGATTTTCACTGAATACCCCGTATTTTATTCTTAAAAATAACATATTAGCCACATTAACGTAAAAAAATTTGAACACTTGCATCCTATTTTTATCAAAATATTCTACTTACATACAAAGTATTGCTGAAATAGGTACTTTTAGAGGTTCCTCAATTTGGCAGTTTGTGAGAATTGCATTTAAATCCAATGGTTCCACAACTGAGAAAATTAACTGCATGTTAATTATAATTTAGGAAATAGCATCTAAAAGAGAAATCTAACTAGTTTTTTATGACTATCTGAAGTGCTTGTCTTATCTTTGTCAATAACACATAACATTACTTAAATAGTCAGTATTCCACAATTGACAAAATTAACTGCAAGTTAATTATAGTAGCATGAAGCAGAAAATCTATCCTTTTTTTATAACTGTATGAACTTCTTGTTTCAGTCAGCAATTGGAAAATTAATTGCATGTTAATCATAGTAAAATATAAATATTATAGAAAAAGCATACTCTTTGTGAGTAACAATTTTTTTTACAAGGGGTAAAGGGATCATGTTTTCTGCCACTCATTCCGATAATTATTTTGCAATAATTGTTGCTCCTTTTGCATGAAACAGTTGAAATTATCGACTTAAAGTACATGCACTAAAATTAATTCTGTTTGCTTACGATTGTGTCCTCAGATGTCCAAACATTTCCCTGGTTACTTAATTAAGATCTATAAGGGAACATAAATAATGTTGCTTAGCAATCATTTTTTAAAATAATATTTAAAATTAAAGTATTACAAACCTGATGAGTGCACAACCGTAGTTTAATACTTTTGTAATAAAGCAGGCTGATGTTTTAAATTAATCTAATCTGAGAGTTAATCTAATCTGAGAGTTAAATCTAAACATATTAGTTTAAATAACTGTTAAGGTATACGATATGCTAATTACGAAAATGCAAATAAAATCTGCATTCATTTATGTTGAACATTGCCCATGAAAAAAAGACAAAGAAATGGAAAATCTGAGAGTTAATCTAATCTGAGAGTTAAATCTAAACATATTAGTTTAAATAACTGTTAAAGTATACGATATGCTAATTACGAAAATGCAAATAAAATCTGCATTCATTTATGTTGAACATTGCCCATGAAAAAAAGACAAAGAAATGGAAAATTTCAGAAACAATTGCACTTCTTAGAAAAACAACAAAACAAAAGAAAGCAGAAAACTTCAAAAAACTTTCTCGGCTTGTGCATACAAAACTACATTATGACTTCAGGATAGAGTTTTAACTTGCCGTCAATTCTAGTGATAAATAGAGAAATATATTACATAGATTTTGAAGAAACAGTAGAAATAGATGATAAAGTAATGTCTTACGAGTATTGATGACGTTGTGAAGATCTTCATCTGTGCAGGTAGATGGCATGCATATTCCCGCATGGTAGGCAAATCTTAATGGCATGTAACTTTCAAGATCATGCCTAATCTACAAAATATTCAAGGCTATATAAATGCCAAACAGTAGTAAGCCATGAGTTGAAACATTTTTACGTCTCAAAAACTAGTTGTGAAGACAAAGAAAAATTCAATGCCACTAAATGCCTGACAACAATGGAAAAACTTTTTTACAAAGGAGACGTTGTTTTAATGGGCTTAAAAATGATTATGGGTATGTTGGATTTAATACTTTTTTTCAAATCTGAAAACAACATCTAATCATATACATGCGCTCAATTTAAAGATAAGTACTTAGTTTTTAAGTGTCTATGCCGTTTCAATTTTGAGCTCGACTTTTCTTATCCACACGAACAATGAGTTCCCATTATAGACATATTTGTAGTAATGGGACACAAGAAATTTAAGAATCTTTGATTTTAAATATTTTATGTAAGTGCTTACAAAGTTAGACGGCATGTTTTTTTTTTCATTTAATTTACTGCCTTCAGTTTGCTATCAATCGCCAAACGCCAGATCAGCTTTTGAAGTTCTTTTCAAATTGTTTCCCCCACTCTTCATTAATTACTGAAGCCAATACCGTGATTGCACCGTCTAAGTGCAGATTTGCGCATTAATTTGATCTGTTTTAACATAATCTTTTACTACACCATTAATTTCCTTTCATTGAATATACTGGTTTTTACTCAATATCCTTCGCCAGTCATCAAATCAGCTTTCGTAGTTCGTTTCGAATTGCTTCGCTCATTCTCCATCATTTACTGAAATCAATGCCTGACTTCATACTGACAATCTATATACAGGTTTGATCATTACTTAAATTTAATTTGTTTTAATATAATCTTTTTTAACATCGTAACTCTAGTAGCGCAAATAATGATACCAACATACCAACTTAACCAATCGCTTATGATACATAATTACGATTCATAACATATTGAATTTCATTATTAAGAAACGTGTTCTAGCTGCCTTGGCAACAATAGAATACGAACAGCACTATTCAAGAATTCAAGTTAACCTTTCTCGCTTAACTAGTTTAACTTAAGTTAACTAGCTTATTCATATTTTTTTAAGAGGGGAAAACCATTGCTTTTGCTGTGGGCATGGGATGTTTCCTTGTGGAAAAAGAAATCTGCTGTTTGCTTTGTACGTATGTGTGCCAGGTCATATTTAGTTGATGTATTTAGCCTTCGTATTGCAAATTGTATTTTAATGATGTAAAGAACGTTAGTACCTTTCAGCTAGATTGCTTATTCAAAGCATCAGAAAAGTTGAAAAGTTGTGCAGAGAAAAGTTGTTAAAAGTTGAAGTACACTAGAATTTATCACTGTTTCGTTGGTCTCATAATTTTCAACCTTAAATCACCTGCTGGTTTTTGCGTGCGTATGGACCAAATAATGCAGTATTAAAGTAAGTTTTTAAATATTAAAAAATTAGACTAAAAGTTTTTTTCATTTTCTGAAAAGTGTGGCTTTTCTCCATATTGACGTTTTGCTCCATTTTCAGATTAAACATAGAGGGCGCTGGCTAAAGATAAGCTAAATTTGACTTAAAAGACATAAGTAACTGTTGCGAACATACATCAGTTATGAAAATATCCTTTTATTCAAGAGAAGAGCATAATTTTATGTGATTACAGAGCCTTCGAAGAACAGTCTTACAGTTAGGCCTAATCTTAGAGTGAATAACAGAGCTTGGTGAGTTTCTAGCGTTTAGGTTTTCCCGTATCAGCAATCCAGAAATCTATAGACATCTGTGTTAGTAATCTCGTTTAAAAAATATGCTCAAACAAGATCTCACTTTCAAATAATAATGCTGATATTCGCCATTTACAACCAACTCGCAATAAGTATCAAAATTTAAAATTTAGTTCAACGCGTTACAATGTCTTTGTGAGTATTAGTTTGACAATAAAATTGTCAATTTGATAAGATATTATCTTAAATCAAAACTAAGCTAAAAATTAAAGTTTTTAAGTGTTAAATAAATAAGTGAATGCATGATGAACAATATCACATCAGAGCTGATATAAATTTCGATAGTATGTAAACATATGCCAAGTTATACATCGTTTGTACAACGAAGTGGTGAGCAAAATGTTTTTTACATCCATTATACATAAAAAAAAGTTTTTAGAGCTGATCTTCAAAATCTGAGTAAGTAAACGCATTTTTTATTTCTCAGAGAATTGTTATTATGCACAGAAAATAATAAAGTAAAATAGAGATGAAGCTCATTCTTTTTATTTTTTATTTGCTTCCTTTAGACTAGTGAATGACCATGACTGCTATTAAAAATAGGGGTACTCTTTATCAATGTATGCGGAATTTTCCAAGTACATATTTTGAGTTCAAGCCATTTTTAACCTATCAAGGACTAAAAAGGAGTTCCCAGGACACCGGAAAGACAAATTATATTGAAAAGAAGAACAATAATTAACTTTCAGGGATCAGACTGTAATCCTAACTGTCCTTTATCACTTCTTGACTGTTTATTGTTCCTTTTCAAATTTGAAATTGTTTATTCTTCGCTTTTAATTACTTATTGCTCTTTTTGCTTCTTTTTGGAGCAGTAGACTGTTATAATTATGTGGATTAATTTCTAAATAAACTTGTATGTGACGCAGCTTTATTTTTTCTGTTGTCTGTACTAGCTGAAATGATATAAATGGTAGTCAGTTGCTTTCTGCAAGTATGTGTTCGAGGATATAATTTTGATTAAGATTTTCTCAGACAATGCTGAATGGTATTATATTTTTTATTTGTTCCACCTATTAGTGGTGTTGTTGCATATCTCCGTTGTTTTGGAACACTAAATTAGGTCAATGCAATTTGTCGCTTTAAGAAAGTTTAATACTAGAATTCGGTTTGTGAAAAGATCTTGTCTGGACCCTTAACTTATTCAGCATCGGTGCATGCAACGAGTTACAGTTTAACATGTTTTTTTTAATCTCTATTTCGCAATTTAATTACATAATTTAAATGCATTATGGTTTACATGATGTATTGTATGAATTGCAAGATTAAAAAATTTAAATTTCAAAAAACGGAAAGAAATCGCTAATGTTTCAAATTACCAAAATAACGAATAAAATTTTTTTTCGATTATCATTTCAGCATTTTCTGAAAAAAGATGTATCAAAGTTAACAAATTTTACATAAGTTGAGATAAAAACTCTCCCTAAATTTCTCTGCTTTTCACTCCACGACTAGACCAAGAATTGATGATAAATATTAATTGTTCATAATATTAAAAAAATGTTATTACAATAACTAGTATCAACGTTGTCATAATATTTAACAAAACTGTCAATTGAGTTATATTTTTAATGAATACAGTTCACTTTAAATAAATAATGAGCAAAATTTTACCCAATCAGGAGGTACACCGAATGCTTCACCGTAGCTTTTTCCAATTAATGGGTTACGGATTGGTGTTTGGAAAAGAGGATGATTCAAGTGCAACATACAAAACTTCCCTTTAAATAATTCTTCCTCGACGTTTGAAGTTGCCCTTACTTTGATGCAGTCGTCCAAAGATCCGTAGTCGACCACGGTTAAACTGAAAATACTGCTCGATATTTTTCCTGACGCATCCAGCACTGCAAGAAAAGTTTGGTGCTTCATGATTTCCTTTGATAATTACATTTTGAGAACCTAAAATCTCATTAAAAGTTTAATCACTAAATATTTTAAATTACGAGAAATAATCAAAAATGAAATCAAAAGCAGTGTCAAATATATTTTTTTACAGTGTCGAAAATCTATTATATATAATTCTCTTACGTGGCTCCCAAATTTTGGCTGTATTTCTTTTCCGCCGGTGGCAACGTTTGCTTTGTTTTGAAAACACCAAAGCATTCTGCCATTTAATGATGAGTTTCTGATCTAATATATATAATTCTCTTACGTGGCTCCCTAATTTTGGCTGAAGTACTTCGTACAACTAAATAAGATTCTTTTCACAACAGTTAAATACTTACTTTATTTTCTTCATTTATAGAGAAAACAGTCGGCAAAGAATTCTGTTAGGTTAATAAACATTTCGCTAAAAAAATAACGAATTCTAAAAGAAATAAAAATAAACAACTTAAAAAATAAAAATGCTGTTGCCAGCCATAGAATTTTTTGAAAGTTAACTTAGCAACATAAATCAAAATGACATAGAAACGCAACTAGATCAAAATTATGATACCTGAGCGCTTGACGTAACAAATCCTTCAATTCTAAAAGTGTTGTATCGCCAAATGCCCAAATTAACAATTGTGTTCTTAAAGAAATTCTATAAAAAGTTTTAAATAAACAACCTACTTCTACAACTGCTTCTTGAAGAACTTGGCTCATTGATTAAAAATATTGTTTTAATTTTACAGTACTAACTTTACTTCTATTTTCATTATTGTTATGACCCTCTTTCATTACATTTTACAACTTCATGCTAAATTTGAGGACTTTAAGTTGTTTTGTGGTTGAATACTGACATTTAGAAATGTGTACATAAAAAAATAATATTTAGAGGTTAAGAGTTGCCTCAGAAAAATTTGAATTGTTGACATTGAACTTAACAATGGAAACAATCGTTTTTGTGAAAAAGTGAATTGTATTGTTGACATCAAAACTAACAATATTGTGTTTCAACTTAACAATACTACCTTAATTTATACTTTAGAATTGCCTCGGAGAAACTTGAATTGTTAGCAATGACTTAAACAAAAAGTTTTACTTTAACTGACAAATACTATATTATAATTTTAACTTTTTCTATGACTATACTCATTTTCTTACGCTTTTCTTTGTTTTTTATACATTTTATTTTTTTGTGATAAAATGAAAAACTTATAGTTGTTCTGCTTCTGAACACTGATGAAAACACAAAATGATGGGCTTCATCAACACTCAAAAATATATTCATTTATTTTACAAATTCCATATTATTAAGGTGGCGCCCTTCAGAGAATTAAAAATACAAAATTATCTTCATCAAAGCCGATGCTTTACATCCGGCGTTCAGTGGCAGACAACTATTTCATATTGTTTTACAACACATGGCTTTAGCTCTCTGGTGGGAAAGACTTTAAAACAAAACTTACAATAGTTACTTTTCTCAACAACTGAAATTTAGAATAGTGTGATTAAGAAAAATATGTGAACTGTTTGCAATTTCAAATTAATATTGAAATGTACAGGTTTAGAATTTTCTACAGTGAAAAGTTTTCGGAACTTCAGTATTCAAAAAAGTATACAAAAACTAGACGTTAAGAACGTATCCAATGAGCGAGCAAAGCGAGCATTGGATTGCGAAGCAATCCGAAATGAACTGTGAAAGCAGTTCCGGGGGTTGGTGAGCGCCAGCGAGCAGGGGGCGAAGCCTCCTAGTATTAATATAAATCTGATGATGATGACTGGCCTGTGCATTATCATTGTACAGATAAATGATATAATATAACATGGTGTTTCAGCAAGAATATGAATGGTTTTGTTTTTGGATGACATCATTGTTTGTCTGAAAAATATTTCCTTATTGTCAATTAAAAAAATAACCCATGATTTAATGCCATAAGAGCTATCGAGGCATTTTTATGAAGCAAAATGTTTCAAAACTCACAACATACCACTACTATTTTAAATGTATTGAAATATTTGTTTATTGCATCTCTTTTTCTTCTCTTACTTTGATTATTTTGATGCTGTGTATTGTTGGACTTGATGCACTACAGTATATTCCTTTCTGCTTTATTATTTCAAATTGAAAGATTGAAAATAAATACTTTATTATAATGTAATCCAGAATTATTACTGCAACATTATATGGTTTGCATATTTAAATCAAAGACTAAACTTAGAACCGTTTAATAACTATTAAACAACTAACTCGTTCTTCCTGAGGGGGAAAAGTTAATAATAAATTGGTATTAATCAATACTATGTTTCATGTACAAACTATTAAGGCATATACCGACGCAATTAAAACAATTATTAATTCCAAGGCTCTAGAGTAGAATCGGGGGGCCCTTGGTTTGGCGATAATTTTTGTTCAGTTTTGTAGAATCTCATTTCTGGTTACCATGATGTACTTTGAGGTCTTAGCTTTCAATGACGTAACCTTCAGGATACCACAACTTTTGTTTATCTTTATGTGATTGGTTCTTGGTTTATATATTTATATATAATATATATTGGTTTATTTGCAAATTACCAAAAATGTGAGGAGCCCCCGATTGTAAATTATTACCCCAAAATTGATGACGTAATTGATACATAAATAATTTTGGTAATTAGCACTAATATTATGGTAATGGGTGCTAATGTCAAACTATGTAATTATCGACCTTCAATGTAGGTACTGTAGTAATAAAAACATAATGCCATATAATACTGTAAATAATTCTTTTTTTGGAGGCTTAGGATGAACTTCGAAATTCTCATTGATCGATCGAATAGCTTAACACTAGATTGCCTAAGGAAGTCATTTTGACTGCATTTAATTTCAATTAGAAAAACAATGATGTATATGATTGCACAATTTCTTTGAGTTTTGTACAACATATAATTTTTTTATTGTTAATATTTACTAATAACTTGTTATATAACTGTAAATAATATAAAAAATATTAAAAATTAAATATTAAAAATAGTAAATTAACTTTAAACAAATTTATTTACGCATTATTTATTCTTTTACAATCCAGTCATTTTGACTGCTTTTGGGCAATTTAGGTACTATATACTAAGTTTCAGTCTTTCTAGTGCAAAAGCCACCGAGAAGAGCAACAAATAATCAATGAACAAACAATTGAAATTGGTAATAATCAATGTCGTCAACAATTTTGGGGACTTTTTTTGGCTTCACGAAATGAATAAGTACTTGTCTTCAACAATTTTGCTTTTTAGTACGGAACTTATTCTTGTATTTTACTTACCATTGGTTTTAAATGTTTCATAAGAAAACCTTTTGAAAATCTTAATTCTAAGCAATATAACCACATGGTTTCAGACAACTTTTAAAAGAGTAACTCGGTGACATCATATGTGTCACGCTGCTCAAGTATCACGAAAATTAAATAAGATAATAAAATGAATAAAAATTATACAAAAAAGTGGGTAGACTATACTTGAGGGTGCCCCTTAAATTCTCGCCAAGTTGTGATCGCGGTTGATCGCCAAGCTGGGCGATGTTGAACACCAATCGTGATTCTGATTGGATTAGATTTTAATCATGATGCTGATTGGTTTAGAGTTTAGCGTTGTTTTTAAATGAATTTTTAAATGTAATTTCAGAGATGCGTTAGTTCTACTTTGGATACCGGCTGGTAAGGTAACTTTTGCTTCTGGTACTAAAAATGAATACTGTAAATAAGATAAATCTTAAGTTTCTGTACGATTTGAATAACAATGGACAAAAAGCAGTGATTGACTGGTGTATGAATGAAGGTTTAATTAGTAATAGATATAAATGTCCTGTTTGTGGGAAAGATATGTCTCTGGTTGAACGTAAAGATCGATCAGATGACTTTGTCGTGTGAAAGGTTCAAATGCTCACCACATAAAACGATCCATTAGAAAGGGATCGTGGTTTGAGGAGAGTCATTTGAGTATGATTGATATTTTAACTTTTACTTGGATGTGGGCGTATGAAGCTAATAGCGAAATTATTAAAACGGAACTCAATATTAACAATGACAAAACTATAACGGATTGGAAGAATTTTTGTAGGGATGTCTGTGTGGATATATGTACAAGAAAGCGTGAAATGATTGGGGGACCTGGCATGATTGTAGAAATAGACGAAAGTAAATTTGGGAAACGAAAATACAATAGGGGTAAACGGGTGGATGGAAAGTGGGTGTTTGTTGGTGTTGAAAGAGGGAGTAGAAGGTGCTTTTTTGAAGTTGTTGCAGATCGTAAAAAAAAACTTTGTTGAGTATAATTCAACAAAATGTCTTACCCGGAACAACGATAATGTCCGATTGCTGGAAGTCGTACGAATGTCTTTCGGATAGCGGGTTCGTGCACTTATCGGTAAACCACTCTGAGACAGTTAGTCTGTGGGCAGTTATTAAAAGAGACTTCAGAAAAAAATGTCACCGCCAGTCCGGTACCACTGACGCCATTTTCGACTCATATTTTGCCGAATTTATGTGGCGATGGAGGTACAGCGATTCAATGCAAGATAAGTTTAGACAGTACCTAACTGCAATTAGAGAATTCTGCCCACCAAAATCTGAAGATATTCAAGCTTAATGAAGAAGTGAGTTATTTTTTTCTTTCTGTGCTTACTCCATTAATTTTTGTTTCGATTAAACATGCATTTTATTGGGTCTATTAATTTTGACTCTATTGTGTTCACTGCAATTTTAAAAAGTTTTCTTTAAATTTTCCTATATTTCATTGAAATATCATCATGCTTTGGCCGCCATTCCTGTTACCGCGGCGTTCCGGACAACAAATCTGGCGCCAAGCATAAGTCGCCAATTTCGACAAGGGGCACCCTCAAGTATATTTTTCCCAAAAAAGTAATCTTACAAAGAAGTAATATGATATTTAAAAAGCGCATACATTAAAAAAAGACCTACTTCGAATGATATAACTATTATATATCATTAAATGAAAGTGAAATTTACTTCTGCATTAAATGCTTATGTTAACTTTAAAAATAAGCATCTAAAAAAAGTGCAGAAATTAGAAAACATTCCTTGATTCTAACGACATAGTTATCCAATATATATAATTCTCTTACGTGGCTCCCAAATTTTGGCTGTGTTTCTTTTCCGCCGTAGGCAACGTTTGCTTTGTTTTGTGTACGCTACTATTTCTCTTACACGGCAACAAAAAAAACCTCATTACAATTTCCCTAATGACAACGCTAGAAAATCGACCAATGATTGCCGCTAAAAATGTCACATGCCAAATCTAGTTGAGGTGGCTCAACATGTAGCGCTTTTAAAAGCGGAAACTGAAATAACCAGAGAGCATCAGCTGCGGTAATCTCATACTATTAAGCTAGGCAGACGTGAGTAGTCTTTGTCAATTGATCTCTATTTTAGTATTTTGTCGAAAGCGCTTTTTTTTCTCACGAATTTATATATTACAAATTCATTTGACGATTTTTGATTTATATCACGAATTATACTATAGCACATTTCTAATAGGTTTAACGAATTACATGTCATATATTTGAATTTAAATTTATTTTAATGACTTAGTATTTACTAAAAAGATGTAATTTTTTTTTAAAAAAAAGTTGTTATATGGATTTGAATGATTGTTTTGAATTATTAGAATTTTGCGCATTTGCAATGTACCTAAGTTAGTAGCGAGTGAAGCGAGCTTGGTTTGCGAGCAAACCATATAAGATTGCGTACCAATTTTCGGGGGTTGGCGAGCGTTAGCGAGCAGGGGGCTCAATCCACTAGTTATATTTTAATAAACGAAAGTGAAATATACTTATATATTTAATGCTTATGTTAAACTAAAAAATAAGCATCTCAAAATAACTGCAAACATTAAAAAATAAACCTGATTCGGATCAAATTATTATTATATTCGGATAAAATCACACTTTCAGAATACGAAGATTACGGATACCCACCCATGTGAACTATGACATCAGTGCCAGCCGATAGTTTATAAGCAAAATGGCGTGTTAAAGTTCAGCTAAATTTCTCCACTTAAGTTAGAATGTGAAACTAAATAACTAACGTGAAATTAATTAGACACAGAATCATATCGCCCATCGAATTTGTTGAAATATAATTCCTTCTCGTCTACGTATTAGATTACTTACTACTACTACTACTTAACTTACTACTACGATTACTACTACTTAACTTAGATTTATCATTTGCTGATGTTTTTTATTGTAACCGTGATATATTTTTTGTTTTGCGTATCAGAGAATTTCGATGCATAATTAGTTTGTTTATGTTCCACATGGCTTCATGCCAGTCTCTGTGTTAAGTAAGAAATATGTAGTGAAAGGATTGAAATATTTGTGAAAGAATTTTTGTAAAAGAAAATAGAATGTGTCACTTACGAGAATTGATACTTGACTGGTTTGGCTTACTCGAAGAAGAATGGAAAGAACAGTTGCTTATGTTAACAAATGCCATGCTTCAAAAATCAATGAGGATCGAGATAGCCACACTTCGTCACTGCAGGCATCCCAATATTCGCGATCGCAACGAACTATAGGCGGCGTTGTTGTATGAGACTAATACCTGCGATTTCGATATGAATAGTCATTAATTTACTCTGGAGACGTCTTTAATGTAGCGTGTAACATTGTAACGTTCCTTCTTTATCGTGGCTTATTAAACTTAAAAAAGAAAAATGTTTGATATCCTTTCTTATGTAAACGAAAATAAAATGGTATCTACTCTTATTAGAGAAGGAATATCCAAAGCACATCGGAAAAATATTTGCACATAAACAGTAAAAAATATGTATATTCTTATAAGAGTTAAAACCTAATGCCCGAGAAATAATTTTACTGAGTTTAATGATATAACATGAAAGGCCTATTTAAACTTTACATTCCATAGTTTTAAGAATCATATTACTTCAAAGATTAAAATGAACAAAAAGTATACATAAGCCTCATAATTTTATGAGATTTAATTTTGTAAAAAAAAGTTTCTTGACAACAATTTTTATCAAAAAATTTCAAGTTTCAATAAAAATCATTATTTAGAAACTAAAAAAACATAAAATAAAGAATTCTGACGAAACAAAAACAAAAAAACAATTCTTTTCTGTCGCCATTTTTTAGTGCTACGAAAATTCGTCTTTGGGATTTGCCAAAAACAAAACAAGATGCAATTTTATTTTTTCAGGAGCGAAATATTTTACCGAAAAAAACGAAAATGTACCAATTCCCACGACATGAAACTTTATCTTGGTAAACGTACGTTTTGGAAATGTTATTTCATTTGGAATCTTATTTATCAGAGTTCATATGGTGATATGATTGTTTTGAATCTATGCTAAACTCTATATCGGCCATTTTCCACCGAAATCCGATTTACTACTTTGAATTTTTTTTCCATAATTTTCTGAATCATATGACTTCAAACATTAGAATATATAAAAAGTATACATAAACACATAATGTTATATCATTTAATTCTTCAAAAAAAGTTTCTTGACAACACTTTTTATCGAAAAATTATAAACTATAAAACGGAAAATAAAGAATTCTTAGGTTAAAAAACAATTCTAAGAATTCTTCACATTGAAATAAAAGCTTTCATATTGTTTCTTTTTTATTATTCTTATAGTTCTCAATCAGACGTAAAGAACCATTCTGTAGAGAACTATCATCAAATAAGAAAAAAAAATATTTACAAGCAAATTTTTTATTATAAAAATCATAACACTCACTTGTTTTATAAATCCGTAGAATGAAATGTTCTTTGTTTGAAAATTTTATTTTCAAATAATACATGCATAGATTATCCTTTCATTACTTTTAGATAACATACTACACAGAAAAATTTTATAATTGTAAGATCTTGATATGAATTTGAATATGTAGCTAAAAACAGAATAGCTGAATTCTAGTTGAAATTATTCTCTCAAAACTAAAAAGTACTTACCCAGAAAACGATAAAAATTAATTAAGAATCAACACAAATGGCACTATTTCAAGTAATTTGGATAATTTTTTATTGTTGTTTTCCGAATTATATGGATACAGAAATATATACTATTCTATAACTATTACAGTTCTGTGCGTTCTGAATTCACATTTATTTATTGGAAGGACGAAAGCAATGTTGACTTCACTTTAATTTGTATTGAATTGAAAACAGAAGAAATGCATTTTACCTTAATATACACATCTGTAACAGCATGTGATAGCGAAATTGGAAGTTATCAGTTGCAAGTTTGTTGATAATAGAAGTTTAAAATTATTGAGAAATTTTTCTTCAAATGTTCGGCGTGTTCAGGGTCTGAAAGATATCTCATTATTCTGGAGATTTTTTTCAAGTTTTTCGGCTTTTCCTTAGGGAAATTTTTATTTTTATTTGCTGCTAAGAAAATGGCGTCTGACTCTGCCAATGATTTTGATGGAACTAAATGAAAACGTGATAAATTAATGTCTGATATTTACAGGCTCCCGCTAGAGGGAATAATCGAGCGTTGCGATCGCGAATTATAAATCATTAAGTGAAAGTAAAATTTATTTCTATATTTAATGCTGATGTATACCTTAAAATTAAGCATCTCGAAATAAGTGAGAACATTAAAAAAGAAGCCTGCTTCGAACGACATAATTATCATATATCATTAAATGAAAGAGAAGTATGCTTCTGTATTTTATGCATATGTGAACCTTAAAAATAAGCATCTCAAACTAAATGCAGACACTAAAAAACAAGCCTTATCCGGATAAAATAATTTTATTTTATTTTAAAATCGTCGTTGAACTTCCCACCCGTTTCAGGGCTTTCTACTACCAATGTTCATTTCCGTATCTTTGTAATTTTGAATTCTATCCAGAAGACAAGGGAACTGCTGAATCAAGGTAGCATTTTGTCTTTGTAGGATTTTTTGATGGAACTAACCCAAATTTTCGTTACATGGAGAGGAAAACAGCGAAAATCTATCATGGTTAGTCTGACAACAAAGAGACTCTAACCCATGATCCGTCTACCACTGAGAATATTTAAGTCAGCGCGGTGCGAGCCGGGTGAATTCGTATCGACCAGCACTCCTGGGATTCGAACCTGGTTCACCTCAGAGGCGAATGCTCTATTCCCTGAGCCAGCACAGCTCTGAAGATGGCGCAATTATTCTATATCTAAGTGAGCCGTAATGGCTCAGGGGATAGAGCATTCGCCTTCCAATGAGGTGAACCAAGATCGAATCCCATGGATGAGTGGTCGATACGAACTCTGCACCCGGCTTGCACCGAGCACAGTGCTGACTTAAAATATCTTTAGAGATAGGTGGATCATGAGTTAGAGTCCACTTGCCATGTGGCTAACCATGGGAGGCTATCGCGGTTTTCCTCTCTATATAACGCAAATGCGGGTTAGTTCCATTAAAATGTAGTATAAATGTCCTGAATCTATAAAACTAAATAATTTGAAAATCAACAGTAATTAAATAAAGAATATTAAGTTATGTATTGATAAGTAAAATTATTCAAAAATAGTACTAATTCATGGAGGTGAATCATAAAAAATTGCTTCTTTCTTATTGACGCAAAATTTTCCTATTAGTTAATATCTTTATTAAAAAATATCTATGTTCTAGAACTCAGAATTATAGGAGAAAAAGTATTTATTCTCTTAGCGAAACCGTTAAACATCACCATACTATTATTGATTCGCCATACTATTATTGATAATAAGGCTAAATGAAGTTTATGCCGGCGGAAATTGTTCTCGCACCCTGGGCGATACTGAAGACGGAGCCCTTGCATCAATCCTGGAAAGTAAGTTTCAAAATTTTAAATGGAATTTTAAATTTTGAAGGAAAATTCTTTTCTTATTTGAATTTTACTTTCTTAACGCTGTAGAAAATTGTATTTTCTGTATCTTTAATTACAAAATTTTCACCAGAAAATTTTAAAATAGATATCAACCATAAATGTTAATTCAGAGCCAAGGTGGCACAAATGATAGAACGTTCACCTCCCAATGACCCGGGTTCGAATCCCAAGGCTGGTCGATATGATTTCCACACACGGATCGCACCGACCACAGTGCTGACGTAAAATATCATTAATGGTTGACGGATTTTGGTTTAGAATCCCCTTGCCGTCAGGCTAACCATCTAACCGGTTTTCCTCAACGTGTAACGCAAATTCGGGTTAGTTTCATAAAAATATCCTCCACGAAGGCAAATTTCTCCCAAAATTTGATCCAGGAGTTCCCTTGTCTTCCGAATTGGTATATTAGAAGTCTTAAACCCAAAATATTGGGTCATTAGGTAACAATGACGGTAATAAAATAAAATATCTATCTAAGTTAAAGGGAATTTTGCTTCTATATTTAATGCTTATGTAAACCTTAAAAACAAGCATCTCAAAATATATGTCTCCACATATGTCATCCACGTTTATTATTGATCTTACTTGACGTCGCAAATAAAAAACAATAAAATATAACAAATGTGCACTAAACTTTTATTTGAACAAATAGAGTTGTAAGCTAGCAATTAGCTCTAATATTGCTTTTTAAATATTTAAAAAAACAAATCTTTTAGATGAAATTGAAATGGTAACCAAACAAAGTGATTAGGTTTAAATTAAATCGGGAATTAGATCTTTAAAACGCAATTTACGTTAATACAATAAAATACAACATACTCTTTATTTTTACGATAACTAATAACATCTTTATTCTTACATGAATTTGTAAATAGAATAAAAATCTAAAGAGAAAAAAATAAAGAAATTTCTTTAAAAAAAAAAAAAACATAGTTCATTGATCTTTATTGATAAACAGCATCCGAATTTAGCGGGAATTATGAAGCACAGATAAAACTTAAATATAAGCTCTAAATTGTAACTGAACCTAGCTGTAACCTGTGTAAATTAATACGCATAATTTTATAGACAAGTTTTTATTGATCTGAGCTATTCAATTTTTTAACCTCACATTTAAGCCTAATTTTTAAATCAGTCTGTTTCAGTGTTTTGCTACTCATGCGAGGAAAGTATTTTAATTCAAGAATTCGAATATGTTTAAGAGTTCTATAAAATTTAAACATCATTAAAAAGTTGAAAAATAGTTTCACCTTATTATGTAAGCAGCGTAAATCAATTTGTTCACTTCGATGAACAGTTCTTAATTACTATTTAATTTATGTAAGTTAATTAGGCATAATTAAAAATGTATATATAGCCCTGTCTTCTAGCTTTAAGTGGGCTGCGGTACTTCAGACATCAATTCCCATTTTCAAGCTTTTGACTGCTCTTTTGCTTGGTACATCAGGTTAGCAAATCAATGTTGGCTTTTAACTTCGTTGGCTATTATTTTCATTTGTTGGCCAACAATGTTGGCTATTATATCAAATGTTTGCTTTTAGCTTTGTTCTTTTCTGTCTTCTTAAAATATTTTAGATAACTTATTCATTTCAGCTTTTTCTTGCAAACGCGAGAAATAAATTCAGAAATTATGGAAACTGTACGTTTAGAGCTGATGCTTAAGACTACTCACTCACTTGATATTTCAGTTGTTTATTTGCAAAATGCGCTTAGTAATTTACATAAGATAAAAGATAGATCCAGATTAAAATCTTAGGAAGATAGAAATAGAAATAAAACTATGTACTTACTTTCTAATGCCCATGGCTTTAAATTAATAACTTCGTTAAAATAAATAACTAGACTATCTTTACACTGATTGCTTGTATTGCTATTTAAAAAGTGTTTGAAAAATTGGGAAGCAAACGACGCTCTATTAAAATCACTTTTTTCAAACTCATCTGTGGCAGGAGAATCTGATTTTCCACAAAAAGTTTTTGTTGCGAGAACACTTGAGAAAGCAGATCTATTTGAGAGGTTCTGACTAACAGAGTTTTGTATAAAACATAAGGAAACTAGTATAAAAATAAAGCATTCCAAACATTTACTATTGTGGGAAAGAGTAGACATTATGCAGGTATTTAATTGTTCTTAACACTCCTGTCCCTACATTCCTGAGTTAACGCTAACGTAAATCTAAATCCTATAAGGAACATCTTTGTAATATGCCATATAATATGCCAAACCTTTTTAAGCTAAACGCCCTCATTTTGCTTCATTTTCCTTATTTAAGGATAATCGAGAAATCCACAAAATTATTATTTTTAGTTACTTTTACTTTATTCAAAGTGATAAGTAAATACTTAGAAAAACATTTGGGAGTGTTTTTGTTTCATAGATAGGATCATCAACGAGGAAAATGAAACATTTTCAGTGCTGATGAGAAAACTATTTTAACGAATGCTAATTAAAATTACTCGGCTTCAAATGCAGAAAATGCTGGCAGCTGCTTTACACTAAGAAGTGTAACAGAATATTCTTTGGCTTAACGCTTAATAGATAACCACTTTGGTGTAAAGTATGTGCCTCCCTTATCGTAGAGTAAGATGCAAGAAATTTTTTTATAGTGTATGAAAATATTTAGACGAACATTCAATGTATTACGAATGCATACCAGTAGGACAATGTTTCAACAAACATAATAAAATTTACCCCCAAGAGGCTCTATACTGTAAAAACTGTGGTGTAATACCTATCCAAATTTGGTGTTGAGAAACTCTAAAAATTATGTGTACGATTACTTTATTTCAGGTTAATAACAAATCCAGCGTTCATACACAATGGCGTAGTTAAATTTTTTGCCGTTTTTCACGCTCCACAGTGAACATTAACCAGTTACAATTGTGTTCTAATTACAATTACACACAGTTCACTGTTATAATTATGTTATGTTCTCATGACGATTATGTTCTCATAATTTCCTTTTCATCGATCAATAAACAATATTGATCGCAGTCAATTATTTGCCAAGTAATTTTTTTTTCTTTATTTTTTTTTTTTTAAAAATCGGAATGATTTGACAAATTGAATTGAATGATACCAATTCAGTGACAATCGAACTAATGTTATGTTAAAGTTTAAGAACTTTTCTTTCGTGTCTCGTAATACTTAGCAAACACGTTTAGTTAGGAGAGGAATCATCATTTTTTCCCTACGAACTCCTAAGACGAGAAATAAGCAATACGTCACACTTTGATTAAATTTCAAATCATTTTTGGAGTAACATAATAAGTACTTTATACTGACGGTTCCTTGCATTTTTCAATGTGAGGATAAAACTGATCATGGTAAAGCTACAGTAGAATCTCGATCGATCGTTTTTAAAGGGACCATCCATTCATTACGAACGATATATGCTGGAAAATGACGAATGCAGGTCAACTTAAAATATTAAATAGTAATTTGAAAATGTATGGAAAATTATAAAGAAAATTGGACCTAAAAAGTAAAAAATGAAACGGAAATAAAAAAAAGTCAAAAATCTTTAATTGTAATAGTTATGTATTTAATGCAAATATGTTTACAATGCAGAAGAATGATAAATGGAACATATTTACTGATTTAAAATATCTGGAAATTTTGGTTCCAAAGCAAACAATAAATTTTTGACAATTATAACATCTTGTTGAACATTTCTTGTAATTTCGTTTAAATTCAAAAAGTTCCTTATTGTTTCAATAGCTCCGAGAACTTCGTTTTTGCAAATTTTTGTCAAGCTTTGTTTTTGGTTTTTTCACTTTCTCCATCGGTACCACGTAGCACATCTTAAATTTCTGCAACCATTCCTTGATCCATTAACAGTTCCAGGAACTGTTTCTTGCACAAATTTAAGCACTTTCATCAACTGATGTATAAACATCAAGCCTGATGTTTGAAGTGTTTTTCCAAAACAGCAGCAGGAATTGCTGTTATCCTTCTCAAAACGAATAAAGTAAGTTTGATAATTTTCCTATTAAATAAACTATATTTTCGGATATAACAGTAGAATTTCTGACCGATGGACACTGGAATATGCTAGTTTCCAAAACGATTTAAATGGATATTATTGACATTATAAGAATAACTTTTCTGACGAGACTGTTCAAAGAAGACAATACAAACGGGAAAACAGAAGATGCAAAACGATAAAACAAGGTTCGACTTGTAAGTTTTTGCCACCACCTACACAACAAAAATTGTGTTGTACTATTGCTTCGAATTTATTTCGAACAACCCAAATAATTGGGAGGCGGAACACTTTAATTTGAGCCCGAAAACACCCATTTTAGTGCATTTTTTATATCGTCTCTAGCATGTTTACAATAGTTCAATAGTTGTCGAAAAATTGTTGGTATTTTACCCGCTGATATATTTCTAAGGACGCAAAAGTTCACCCTTTCAAAATGTATGAACGTTTTTAAGTGTGTAATAATGACTTTTTTTAAGTGTCTGTAAACTGTATTAAATAACTGTAAACTGTAGTTACAATATATCTGTGCTATCCATACATTTGATATAAAAACTAATTTTATTTTCATAATTAGTGTGCATATTCATCTTAAATTAATCATTTCTACTTTATGTTGTCTCGTAAAAATAACTTTTCTTTCTTTTATGTGTATCTCATGTTACAGTAATTATCAATATTAGTGTTACTGAATATTGAAATATGGAGGCAGTTGCTTTACTCGAAGTAGAGTAAAAGAGCGTTGCTGACGTTTCAGAACAGTTCATTTTGTTGCAAAGTAATTGACACCATTTTTAGAGTTTAGATACACAAATTTTTTACAGTGTATTCTTACGAATAATAATAATAATAAAACCTTTTGATTTTTTTTTAAAAATTTTGTTTGAGTTTTTAAATTTTAAAGTTTTGATGTCTTTTTATATACTGCAGATTTTTATTCAGGTTTATTTTTCAGTTACTACAATTTAAATCCTTTCTTGCAAGGAACAATCTGTTAGATTATCATCAATATGACTTTAGCAATTGGGGATTAATTGGAAGGAATACAGTCTTTATAGACATTCCCTTTATTTCAACAATATTTTAATTGTTGCAGTTGATTTGAAAATACTTTTTTCACAAATTTGACTCTATTCTAATATCTTTATTTTTTTTATATCGCAGTATTGGTTATCCGTACCATAGCGGATTGGATAGGCAGAAAGAGAGAGTGAATTGCGCCAGCAGTTTTGTGGATTGGCGAGCCAGTTTAGGACATAGCTTTTAATGTAATTTAAATAAACGGCATAAAATATTAAAGTATTAAGGTGATTAAAGAGAAAAGACTGCGAAATGAGCTTAGAAATGAACTACATCAGTTTCGGGGTGTGGCAAGTGATAGTGAACAGGGGTTGAAGTCCAGCAATAATTAAGAAAAAATCAATCTAATGGTAATAAAAAGAAAGAAAAACATTCTAATTGAACAATGCAAATAATTTATGCTTATTGCATGAAGCTTTTTTTGGAATAAAATATTCAACTTCATGCTGGTACAAAATTGAAACAATTTCTTAATACAATTCAACAATTTCAAAAAAAATCGCGTAATTATCACAAATACAAGTTTTTTATGATGAATTCTATTTTTAGTTTTAAATAGTTAACTTGAGGATTTCAATTGTAATAACATTTTAAGTTCTTAAAAATTTGTACTTGTATGACTATTATTACGAAACCATTCATTAGAAAAAGTATTTAGAAAAAGCAATCCTTGTTTACATATAAATAAATAAAGCCAAACTCTTTATAATTAGTAAAAATGCCTATTTAAATTTAATGCAATGGATTATACTTGTTCTATTATAAAAAAACAATGAAAACATCTCATAAAAAGATCTAAGAATGAGGAAGTAAAATATTTTGCAAAAGACCTAAAAAAAATCATAGCTAATAATTTCTATTCAGTATTAAAGAAGAAAATTATGAAAGCTGATCATAAAAACTCTAATGAAAATAGAAGAAAAAAAAAGACAAAAAATATTTGAGGTGTTTAATTAACTCTTATAATAAAGAAGAAAATCTAATTATTTTAAAAAGGGTTTACACTTTATCATATTTTTTACATTTAAAAATTGAATATACAATGCATTTTTTGTATTTTTTTAACGAGTATGTAAAAATGCTTCGATCTGAAGCTCAATAATTGATTAAAAAAACTTCTAGATAATTTTAAGAATATTTTTAAATATTATTGCAATTTTTTTAAAGCTTATCATCATCCTATTTTACATTTATATGTCTTTTTTATGTAATACTTTTTACTTTCATTATTGAAACTTATATTACTTATAATCATTACTTATTATCATTATCAAGAAATTCCTTGATTATAGTCTTTAAATATTAATTTGCTTCGACGAATATTTCTTCATCAATACATCTGTGCAACAGCCCTTACAAGCTTGTTAGGATTGAATTTCTAAACCCCCATTACAATTCTTAGTGTTCTTCTAGAAATTTGATCCTTTAGTTTTGTATCATCATGCATACATATAGGAGGGTGGATACTGAATACTATTTTGCAATAAAAAAATTTTTATCAGTTAGTTTAGAGGAAAAATATTTTTTTAGAATCACATGACTTTAATGAAAATCCGACTTTCAAATTTTTCATGAAACTAAAAATACTCTAAATGCTAAATGGAAAAACTGAAATTTCCTCTAACTTTCTACTACAATTTCATGATAATCATTCGTCAGATACATTTGCATTAAAAATTAAAGGAAAAGATTAGTTTGGCAGATATTCAGCTAACATCTGAGGATCAATATATATATATATATATATGCTGAAATCTTTGTTCATTCAACCATGATAAATTTCCATGTCCTTCTGATGAATTAACTATGAAGAATAAGCAGCTTAGAAGATTTTCACAAAAATATATGAGTTGAATTTAAAAACAAAATATTTGTTACCACCCAATAACTCAGTCTTTCTTAATTATTAGATTCCAATAAATCAGCTGACTATTTCAATCTTTAGGATTTTTGAGAGAAGAGTCTTATTCGTTTTGTCTAAAACGAAAGATTAAGCTTGATAAACTTGCGCCGTTCGAAATTATCAATTATAAGACCTATAAAGAACAAAAATCCACTGTTATATGTTTACAATGAAGAGTATAGTGATTGAGCTCTGTTTTGAAGCCAAATGAAGTTTTTGTTCTCAAAAAAAAATTCTCCCCTATTTTTTTTTGCCTGTAATAAAGAACTAATATTGTTGGTCCGTTTTAAAAATTATAAGTTGATAAAATAAATACATAAATGTAATACCTAATCAAAGAGGGAACAAAATTTCTGATTCGGAAAAATAAATGTGAGATCTTATTGGAGTAAAAGACTAAAAATCGCCTTTTTTCAATTCAAGAAAATGTGTACACAACAACAGCCAAAGTTGCCATGTAATTTATTTGCAATCACACATTATATTAGTTAAAATTTTGGAAATAACAAGACAGCTGTTTATAAAAAGCTAAATGAAAAAAAAAAAGGTGACTAACTCATAGTCAATCCAGGGAAAATCACTACATATCATAAAATTTTCTACGCGTACCTAAACCATTTGATTCTTTGGCGATGCGATATTAGTTTTCGTGAGCAGGGGGAAATACGAATGTATCCTAGATAAATTTTTAACACGTAATTTCAGTTCTCTTTGTAAAGAAAGATTTTCTTCTAGCATAAGTAAAAGAGCTTCGGTGACTCAGGAGATGGAGTATTCGTCTGCCATTGAGGTAATCCAGGTTCCAACCCCAGCGATAGCTGGTTGATGCGAACTCTGCTCCTGGCTTGTAACGACCACAGTGCCAACGTTAAATATCCTCAGTGGTAGAAGTCTCATGCATTAGAACCGTTAGAAATTTTTGTGATTTTCCATTCCATGTAAAGCAAAGGGGGATTAGTATCATCAAAATGCCCTTTGCGAAGGCTAGTTTGTCCTATTATTTAATCTGGGAGTTATCTTGCCTTTTGGGTTGGGTTCAAAATTACAAGGTACGTTCATAGTTGTAAACTCAGAATTATGTCAGCTGTTCAAAGCCTGTTATAAAATAAAATAAAATAGCATAGGTAATATACATATGAATTTTTTAATACATATGACGTAATAATCACAAATCCTAATAACACATTGCTAATTTTTAAACAGAAATTAATGCTAATAGTACAATTATTTCTTTAATAGCAATTTATGTCTTTCTGGAAAAATATGTGTGGTTAATCCCAGAAAAACTTTACTGCACTAAGAAAAAAAAGTAGTAATAGATATTATTTGCGAGAAATGAGTTGCAATCTTAAGAAAATTTAAAACATTAGAGCAGTTAAATTCCTGCATTAGATACATAAGTTTGAATGTTTTGTGACTCATAAAGAAATTAAAAACGCATGCTAGTAACTTATCATGGTAAATTTAAGAAGACTCTATGATAAATAAAAGTATTTAAGAAGTTTAGATAAATTATATCAACAGATATTAGAGGAAAAAATACATACCATAATTAAAAATCGTTGGTGATGATGCATTTACATAAAAGCTAAATTCCACAAAATTCTTTCTAAATCAATATTCTGTTTGGGTAATTCAATTTCCAAAGCAAATTAGCTAAACTTTCAACTCCTACAAAAAGTATAATTTCATTTTTGTTAATTTAATCAAAAATTTATAAATACTCATAGTACGAAATTACTTACCTGTAGTTTGTAGCGAATACTGTACTTAAATCTTCGGACACAAATCTGAATAACAAGCTGCATTCCTTCTAAATCTTTAATCTACCAAATTTTTCTGCTCATATAACCGCAGTCTTACGTGGAGCAAAGCATTTTGAATCATATGTCACAACTTTGAATCGATCATCCACGTCCATTGTAAATATTTTAATTTTGTGAGCAAAGTTAAAATGATATCGCACTGCCTTTGAGTTTTTAACTTACTGGTTTTTAGAAACATTAGAGCAGTTGAATTCCTGTATTAGATACATAAATTTGAATGTTTTGGGACTCATAAAGAAATTAAAAACGTATGCTAGTAACTTATCTCTTGTTAAATTTAAGAAGCTTCTATGACAGATAAAAGTATTTAAGAAGTTTAGGTAAATTATAGCAACAAAGTGTGCATGCTCAATTTCTTCGAATCTTACGTATGGGGGTGTACGAAATCTAACGCAAATTTGCTAAATCTCCCTATTTAATCCGCTTTAACAATTTTGAGTCTTCATCAGTTGAGCTCTTGAATTATTATTTGATGATTTTGTAATGATCATGATGTTTATTTCCTACTGTAAACGAAGAATTTTTGAAGCTTATCTACTCAAATTTAGTCACTTTAGAATCTTCAACCATTAAGCCTTAAAATTACTACATGGTTATTTTATGATTAATTCCTACTGTCAATGTAGTATTCTCAAAGTTTACTTACTTTAATTCATCAATTTTGAAACTTCATCAGTTGAGCTCAAAAATTATACTCGATGACTTTATAATTATTATGATGATTACTTCTTACGTCAATGTAGAAACTTGAAAGTTTATTGACACTAATTCAGTAACTTAGAACCTTCATCTGTTATGCCTTAAAATTATTACATGGTTATTTCAGACATTTAAAAAGATGGAATTTTCTCACTGGTTTAGTGGAAGCTGTTACGTTTTGAAATAAGAATTAGATAATGTTTGTATTACGGAGAATTAGGTAAAAGCGTTTTCTTATGTCTTCAATAACTTTTAACTTGTACAATAGAACTCTAGTTTATGTTTCAAAATGTGTAGAAAATTTTGTATTTCTTTTATGGATTTGATTAAATAAAATATAGGAGTGGAAGAAATAGGGTACATTTCTTGCCGTACTCAACAGAAGCCATTTTTATAGAGTAAACTATAAACTATTCAGTTTTGCCAAATATTATACAGAAAACATTTAGCTTATGACTCTACTAAAAAAATAGTTTAAAAAAATAGTTTTTGGTAATGATACTTAGTTTAATAGGTCATAATTGAAATATAAAAAATGGCCATGCTGTAAAGTGTAAAATTAATGGAGAAAATATACTTGTTTACTATTATGGATGACTGCAAAAAGTCGCCATACTATTATTGGTATCTCAGGTTGTAAGCAATGCTGGCATTATGGAATTATATGAAGTTTGAAATGTAGGGTGGCCTGGTGTAATTCCTGATCAAAAAATGCAGACATCTATTTCGTGAAAAAACTATTCAAGATAGAATTTCAATATTTAGTGGAAGTTTGAGGCTATATGAGATGAGTCCTATGCTACCTTCTTTTGTTTGAATATCTAATTAAATTTTTAGTGATCAGGAATTACCCCTTCTCTTGATCATTTCTGGGGTAATTCTCGATCACTTCTGGGGTAATTACTGATCACCAGTTTTTTATAGTAAAGGAGCTGTTTAAAAATAATTGTACAATGTTAATTAACAAATAAGACATCAAAATCAAACAAATAAACCAAAAAGATATGTTTAAGTACTTAAAAAAAGATTTATTTAAAAGCAGAAATAACGATTAACACTTTAAAGATTAAAAATAAAGATATAAAGATTAACACAAATAAAGATTAAATCTTTGCATTGTGACATACGTTTGAGGCAAGCAGCCAACTCATTCTCATGTTCTGATGGAATATAAGAAAGAGTTCCCACATGGGTTACTTTTGCTGGATTTTTTAACTTCATTAAGTAAGAGTGTAAAGTTAAGTAAAGTATGTCAACAGCTCTGGCAGCAACTCTCACGCTGAAATTTTCATTTTCAATCATTATAAGAAATTCAAAAATTTTTTCTTACTAAAAGCTTAGTATCCTTTTTAGGCTTATAATTTCTCACTATATTTATTAGGCTATTTTATAAACTTAAAAATTATTCTAACAATGTACACACATAAAATTAAGATAGAAGCAAGGTAAGACAAACTAGAAATGGTGCAAATCAGAACACATTTGTCTTGTATACAGTTAAAAACGAATTTTTTGGTTACAGTTAAAATATGTTTTATAGTTGTTCCACTTAAAAAAATATGAGCTGTTATTTAAGAAAAGACAATTAGCTATTTTTTTATGCTATTTATAAGAAGAAATGACAATGATCAGGAATTACCCCAGTGATCAATAATTATCCCATCTGTAGGGGGCAACATTTGATACAGTTTCCTATAATAAACTATAATGTTTACAGTAGATTTGAAACAATTAAACAAAAGCTTACACTATTTTAATATCAAAGAAAAAGAAAGTAACTCAAAATATTTATTACTCAGAGAAGGAAGGGGATCTTTGCAGAAATGTGCTCATTATGAAATCCATCTTTGAAATGGAAAATACAGAAAGCAGTTTAAAAGATACTTATTTTGTCAGATGAAACAAAAAACTATTATTAAGTAAATGTAGTTATGCTTTAGAAAAGTGTACAAGCATTCTTGTCCATATCTCAAATTTAAAAAAAATAATTTTTTTAAAAATGAAACTTAAGTGATCATTATTTACCCCAGGCACAGAGTGATCGTGAATTACCCCGGGTCACCTTACCGTATATACTGCTTGGTATGTATGGCAAGTCTTGGAGATGGGTATCTATTTTCGAGCATTTGAAACATGCCACCTGCTACTTCCAATTTGTCTATTTTTAATGCAAATGAAGTGTTTAATCAAAGAGTACTTGAAAAGTTATTTAAAAGTACAGGTAAGTAAGATCAAAGTACTTATTTTCATCTATTTTTTGTTAAAATAATAGTATTGTTTTAAATGCAATTTTTTTCCGATAAGCAACAAAACACTATATTGCTTTTACTGAAATTCGTTCACACAGTAAAATATCTTATTCCTCGCTGCAATCTGATAAGGATATTATCAAGTAATACTGCACTAATTTTTATTTGTAAGAATAAAAATATTCTTCAATAGCATTTTTTGATGACTCATTGGTTCAGTTGATATTATGAATGTTAAACCCTTTCGGCTGAAAAAAAAATTTTTTTAAAAAATTATATAATTATTATTAGAATAAAAATATTTATTTTATATTTTATTATATAATAAAATATTTATATAATTAAATAAATCCCATTTAGTTATTTATAAAATCTTTTGCTATAATTTATGCTAATACCTATTCCTAGACAGAATTAAAAACTAATTCTACAATTTTGAGTTTGAATTAAATTTGAACTGAACTGTTGTCCAGCTTTTGAGAACTGCACAGAACTTAAATGTTTGTCTGTTTCGTATAATCTCTTAAATAATTTAGCCAATTGCAATGAAATTTAACCCACAGTTAATTTGAGGGACGAAGAAATTGATTGTCGAAATTGAAACAAATCGTTCAAATGGGGAGAGGGAAAATTGAGTTTTTTCATTACACATTGAAAATCTTCTCTATATTATAAAAATCGTAAGCAATGTCCTTTTTTTGTGTGTTCACTTTTATTTTGTATTTTTTTCTTTTTACTTTGCTAAAGCTATAAGGTATTAAAAGTTTCAATTGCTAATATATATAAAAATGTGTAAGTAATAAGTGAAAAAATTAACATTCGATAAATATTTCTAGAATTATTAATTGAACGTCTAAATTGGTGATCCAGAACTATTGGAATGCGAAACTCTAATTTTCGCATAGAAGCAGAGCAGCTTAACACAAAAAAATCCAGTATTTCCCGTCACTCACGATAGATGGCCCCACTAGATGAACTAATTAAGCCAGATTCCATGGCTAACGTGACAAATTACAACTCAACAACAACCGAACTCCAATGTCTGTACCGTAAAGAAAAATCTAAGATAACGCAACTCTAATGTCTAATGAAGTTTCCTTATTACAGTTTAAAAGCAATGCTAGTAGTAAAACAAAACCATATAGTTTTGTATCTATGTTTTTTCAATATAACAGTTTAAACCATTTCAAAAGAGTAAAGGTAAAGAAATGTTCCCAACTTACTTTTAATTGAAAGGACAAACTTTTGACGTTACTTTACCTTAATTATTTTATGAAAATTCTAACAGGGTAGTTACATTTCTTTCTTTCTCTCGAGATCTTTGTCTTATAAACTTATGTCAAATGTATGAGAAGAAAAAACAGGAGAAGGAGATGGAGAGAGAGAGAGAGAGAGGGAGCGGGAGAGATTGAAAATAGATGTTGATAGATATAAATCTTAACTTTTATTTTGAAATTTTCGAAAATGTAAGATCTTAATTCAAACAAGATAAGAATCACTTCCAATTTGAACTGTTATGCTCATATAGGTTTGTCGTTATGTATCGATAACGAGTAAAATTAACTCTCCTTTATTTTTTCTTCTCGAGTAAAACTTTGTTCATTCCCGAATTTCTATTTTTTCTTAAGTACAATGGATTATTATTCTAATCTAGGCAATCTTTCGCTTTTTTAATGATTAATATATTTACAAAATATTCTTAGATTAGCGATTTTATGTGAATTTTAATGATATTATCTAGAAATAGGACAGTTAAAAAACTGCAAACTTCAAATTAATGCAATTTTTAATGCTCAAAAATATATTTAAAAAAACATTTTTGTTGTTGTTATCGTAAAAGGCTTTTTCAAAGAAGTTCGCTCTTGTTAGCAAATTGTAAATATTTGCTAAAATCGTAAGTTATTCCTTATACAGGTGATTTTCAATTTTGTTAGTAAATATTTGTTTAAAAAAATAAATAAATGTGTAAAATATGAATAAAAAAACTTGGCGGAAAGTCATTAAAATACTCTTTCTATTTTGTGTTCAGGTTATTAAATGAAAAAATATGTGCTTTCGACTCTATACACTTTATTTCATGAATAATATTATACAGCTGACAATAAACAAATATTTTGATACTACAACATCCGATTTTTTATGTTAAGAGTAACATAATTTTGTACAAATAATTTTGCGTAGGTGTATTATTTATTTTATAATAGTCTCAAAATGAATGTGAGAAATAGTATTATGTGTACTCATATTGTATCTTCGACTTTTACAGAAAATTATCTAAGCTAATATTTTAGGAAATTAAATTAGGGAATCATAGTTTAAAGTAGGGAATCATAGTACTATAATTAAACATCAATAAAGCTCCATTTAGTTGCATATAAGACTTGTTTAATTCTAAAATCTCAAGAATATTTTTTTTCATTTCCCTGTTTTGGTCTGTTAAACCAACAACTTTATTTTAAAAATACTCTTTTAATGTTTTGTTTTCCATATTCTATTCAAAGCAATATGTTCACTGCTAAATAATGATTTTTTTGCACATTTTTCTCACACACATAAAAGCTTTGAAATATTTCCTAAATGTTTCAAATTTCGAGTGCTTTAGTAAACATTTCTGACCCAAGGTTTTGACCAAGGTAAAAAAAGTGTAGTTTAAAAGTGAAAAAAAAAGTAAAAAGTATTTTCTTCATTTAAATAAATATTATAAATATTTTTATTGTTTCATAAATTATTTAACCATTATGAATAGTTTAGGGAAGAAATTTTTATTAATATATTATGTTACTTTATATTTTTGTTGTAAAATACAAAAAATTGAAAATAAATATTTTTTATGCTGTTATACAGGATCAAATTTCAAAATAATACAAATTTTACGTAATTACAGGAAATGAGCTGATGTTATTTGAATGAAAGATTACTTGAGCAATTAAGAATATTATTATGTGTACTCCCTTCCTGCTAACTGCTCCTATTTATACTACTTCTATTTAGACACATTGAGGAAAAGGAAGTTTTCTTTTTAGATTCATTTTGTTCTGTTGTTTTACGATCTTTATAGTATGTAACCAACACCTCCTAGAATAAGGAAGGCCTCAGCACGGATCAAATTAGTAGTCCGATGTGACGAAGTTAACTGCGCAGTTGATGAAAAATAAGGAAGATGTCATTACGTTCGGGGTACTAAGCTGCGCAGTGGCTGAAAATACGAAATATGTCATTACGTTTGGACTACTAAAGGATATTTATGGTAACCCGTGCTGAGGCCTACTCTTTTCTAGGAGGTGTTGATATAACACGCTTATACATACGTGGTAATAAAATCGAGTTTAAAGCAAATAAAATGCGATGAAATTTCTTTTCATACTTTTGACATAAGGTTAAGGCTTAGCTGAAACACAGTCAAGGAACTCTACTGGTTTTGTTTCTGAATACTGAAATTTGGAAATGTGCATAAATGAAAAATGAAATTTAGAGTTTAAGAATCGCCTCAGAGAAATCTGATATATATATATATATATATATATATATATATATATATATATATATATATATATATATATATATATATATATATATATATATATATATATATATATATAAATATATATATATATATGTCACCGTTAAAGTATGAAATCCGTTATTTTATAGAATAGAATATCTAGTTATTCCATGAAATAACTGATCGTGTCCGTTAAAGTGTAAAACTTTCCTGTATTTCACGGTTTAACTAGTTATTTCATAGAAAAACGATCTGCAGCCCGTTAAAGTGTAAAATAATCTATATCATAATCATATATCTCGCACGACAAATACATTTACCTTCCACCCCTACTGTATTTATGAACTATTCAACAAAAAATGTTTTTGTTTTAGAAATAATGTTCTTTGCAATTCCAAGTGTCATTTTAGTAATCTTTGTTGTAACAAATGATTTTCTGGTACGTTTCCATAAATACCATTTATACGCTGCATAAATTAGATAAATTGCTTCTTTTTCATTTCAATTGTCTATCATTAGTTTATTTATAGAATACCTAGTTATTTCATTTTAGATCAATTGTTTATTTTACACTTTAACTGTCTCTCATTAGTTAATTTATAGAATACCTAGTTATTTCATAGAATAACTAGTTAAAGTGTCAAATTAATAACATAACATATTACACACTTTAACGGACATGATCAGTTATTTCATGGAATAACTAGGTATTCTATGAAATAACTGTATTATATACTTAAACGGTAACATATATATATATATATATATATATATATATATATATATATATATATATATATGTATATATATATATATATATATATATATATATATATATATATATATATATATATATATATATATATATATATATATATATATATATATATATATATATATATATATATATATATATATATATATATATATATATATATATATATATATATATATATATATATATTGAGATAAATTTCCTATCCTATCTCACGACAGAAATGGATAGAATTTTAAAATTTCTGCTAGTTACTATGCTGAAATATCTCGAATTCATACTTATAGTGGTTTGTGTGTGATTTGGACAAGTTTTAAATTATTACTAAAATTCAATACGGTGTGAACTCTCTTGAAAATAGTTAGAAATGAAGTCAAAGTATTGCCATGCGGCTACAGCTAACTACTTTAAAAACGTAGAAATTTTGGTCGAAGGGATGCACTTGAAGATTTTCTCCGTATACGTGTTGCATACCTAAATGGTATTTTGTGTACAAGTTATACTGTTGTTTAGTACAGAACTCTTCAAATCTTACTTTTGGTGTCCTTTCTTATTTTACATCTGATCAAACCATCTCGTCTTTGCTTTACCTGGAATAAAACATAAAGTTTTGAAGATACCCGCCAAATACTTTTAAAATGAAGTGTTTCCGAGTTTAACAATTTTGTTTTCATTCTAATTTTTCATTTAGAAGAGCAAACTATGGAGATTTAACCATGAAAATAATCGATAAATGAGATATTTAAAAAATTAGTAGGTCAAATTAATTAAATTTCTTAATTTCATTATTTAATTTAATTATAATCAAATGCATTCAGGCATATTCTGAGCAATTATTTGGTATTTTGGATTGTTCCAAGGTTTCCCATCTCATACTACTTAGTTATATCAAGTTTAGTTATATCTCTAATATAGGATCAATATTTCAATAAAATGAGTATAATAATTAAATACTTCAGCTTTCGGCAAAATATTCATTCTAGAATTGAAGCAATCAGAGTAAATACGTCTTAATTGTAAGCTTTCAACTTAATTCTCAAAATTTTAAATTAAAGCGTCAGAAACAATGCTTACCTCACTTAGACTCCTGCACTTAAGATAAAAGTCGAATTTAACTTGTTGCTCGTTACGTTACAATTACGTCATCCCAATATAAAATTAAAACAACAGCAAAAAACGAAAAGATCCAAATTGAAACTGATTGAAATCTGATAAAATGTGCTTAACTCACAACTTTTTGAATTGAAATTAGCAGGATTTGAAACTAGACAACTCCCCAGGAAGAATTGTTTTTTTAAATTTGTGCAATTAAAGAGACCAATTTCCTATAAGTTGGAAAATTTTTATTAAGAAGTGTCAATTCCTTGAAAAGACGTGTGTTGAAATAAAACAGTTGAGCCTATGACGCAATGATAGAATGTCTGTGTTTCATTTTATCATGCTCTAATATCGCAGAAAAAGTAATAAAATAAATTGCCTGTGGCCACCATTCCCTTTTGCATCAGTTGATCTCATATATAAATCGCGTAATGATATACGGAATCTCAGTTAAATAAAAGTAACATATGGTTTTCATTCTTAAAAATTTGCTTAGGATGATAGGAATTTAAATTTACATTAAAATTTTTCGTGAAGGCTTGTTTAGTATAATATCAGTTTTAAGTTAATCTTATTCACATATTTGTAATTAACACTATAAATAAAAATCGAAGGAAAGAAAACCGAATAGAATTTTTTATGTAATTTAAAATTTAATCCAATTATAAAAACCTTTTTCTTTCTTTCATTTAAGTTATCTTCCTTATAACTAAAAGAAATCATTACGAAAAATTTAGATTTTTTGCACTTCTACATCATATTCTTTTAGAAAGCATTACACACAGCACCCAACCATATTCAAGTACCTAGTCCTCATTTTTAGGATTAAATTTTTTAAAGGATTACCATCTAATTTTGATCCCGGCAACTGAGATGTTACTCCACTCTTCAAACTTCCATACCACAACTGATGAGCTCACTATAGATTCAGGGCAACACCTCCTAGAATAAGGAAGGCCTCAGCACGGATCAAATTAGTAGTCCGATGTGACGAAGTTAACTGCGCAGTTGATGAAAAATAAGGAAGATGTCATTACGTTCGGGGTACTAAGCTGCGCAGTGGCTGAAAATACGAAATATGTCATTACGTTTGGACTACTAAAGGATATTTATGGTAACCCGTGCTGAGGCCTACTCTTTTCTAGGAGGTGTTGTTCAGGCACGATAGATTTAACGGGCACCTTACAGTATATAAAAGCTGGTTGTTTAGTTAGTTTCCAGGATCGAAATCACGTATCCAAACTCTACGCTAGTGATGTGACTGACGACTTAAACTACTGCGGCAACGAAATACTTTCTAAATCACTTTGCGGAATATTTTTTTTTTAATATCATTATTTCAAAATACACTTTTTTAATTTAGTTTCAGTGTTGTAATTTAGACTTGCCTCCTCGTTGGTGCATTCCATGCAGCAATCAAGTAACGGTAAAGTGATCTGCCAATCTTCGGCAGTTTCTATGGCATTTCTACCATGCTTCGAAACCTAACCATAGTGCTCTGAAGATTGATCTGACTGAACATAACAATCTGGCAGAGCATATCCATCGCAGTGGAATGTTTTCGTCTTCTCACTGCTTCCTGTGCAGTTTGGCAGACATAATGAGTAGACATAACATGGGTCGATGTAATGACTCTTGAGACAACATTTCATTAGCCTACTAGCCTTTAAAAATTTTTTAAAAAAAGCTTTCAAAAACCAATATACTGCAAACTTTTCCATTTTAGTAGCATTAGTGTCAGAGTGTTAAAGAGTTATTTCTCAAATTATCGGTTCTAAAAGAATTTGTATCAGCAAAACCAACTTTACGTTGAGAGTGGAAAATTTCAAAGCTAAACCTTTTTTGCAATATCTTTCCTATTAAATTTGTCAACCACCTTTTGTACCAATTCTAAATTTAAGTTTAAATTTACAATTTGGGATTTGTACTGTCCACAATTGCTTAAACCGTAACCGTCACTTATATCATTTATGACGCGCCATCTTCAATCCAATAATTTTGGTGGATGGCTGTTTATGTGATGGTATATGGAAACGCCGACTTGGATATAGTTAGTTTATGCACTGACTACAGATTTAAAAAAAAATTTATTATTATATTATTTATTATAATTATTTATTTTAATAATTTTATTATAATTATTTAATTATTTACAGTTTTTTTTAATTATCTTTGAGTTCTCACCACGCTATTTATGTTTGTGTAGTGTCCAGCCAATAGCAACATGGCCTACAACTTTTGCTGTTGGCCACGTCACAATAACGAAACCCGCCCCTTCGTTATTGTGACGTGACAATTTTCAACGACAATTAAACAAATTTTCTTTGTTTAACCTTCATTTTGAGTTTATATATATATATATATATATATATATATATATATATATATATATATATATATATATATAAGCTCAAAATGATGGTTAAACAAAGAAAATTTATAGACATACGAAAAAAAAGGGGGGGGGAAATGATAAGTAAAAAAATAACAAACAAAAGCTTAAAAAAAAGGAAGAAATTTTATTTAAAAAAAACCGGAAAAAAAGAGATATAATCTTTTCATCAGCCCACACGATTATATCCGCAAAAAAGAGCTGATATTGTATTGCTTTCTGATATTGTATCAATATAGCCAAAGCAAAATATATTAATACAATAGTGTGAGGAGCACTAAAAAAATTTTTTTACAAAAATTACACTAAATAAAATAGAACACATGTAATAACTAGAACATGCAAAAACAGAAAATAAAATTAAAGAAAAAGAAAAAAAAACAGTATAAAACATAGACTATAAAGCGATAAGTGAAATCAGATGTACTTACATGGACGGGAAATTTTTCAAGAATGATTTAAAAATGTTTTCGCAACATGATTGCCAGATTACAAAATATGAAAACAAAAGCGCAAATTGAGTGTAACTAGGGGGTTTTAAAGTGCCGTTCATGCTCCGCTGCTGAAGTGATTTGTTATACTGTGCATTGATTTGTTAGTTACCAAGGATGGGCCCGAAATGGATGTGAACAAGGCAATATTATACTGGATAATTTAAAAAGTTGACCGTAAATAGTTTTAAAAAATAGATGTTTATTTAAGAAAAAATATAAAATAGAAAAAAAACATAAATTGCCTGTTTTGCAAATAGTTTTAGCCACGAATTTGCCCGAAATTGATTTGCTCATGGAAAAATTATATAAATTTTCAAAGAAAAAAATTTCTTCAAAAGATAATTTTAACACGGATACGCCCGACATGGATTTGCACATGGAAAAATTGTATAAATTAATTAAGAAATTTTTAGTAAATAATTTTACACACGGATTTGCCCGAAATGGATTTGCACATGGAAAAAATATACAACTTAGCAAAGAAATTATTTAGCAAATAATTTTGGCAAAGGATTTACCCAAAATGGATTTGCACATGGGAAAATTATATAAATTATCAAAGAAAATGTTTAGTAAATATATCCGCAAAAATATACGATTAATTCAATGATTTTATATAAAATTTTATAACTTTAGTTGGGTATCCATTGTTTTTAATCAAATTTTGAAAGAGTTTATCGATTTGTTTTTTGGATAAATAAATATTACTACATATTCTTTTAATTCTGTTCATTTCATTAAAAGTGGTATTTAAGTAGATGCTCTTAGAAACATTAGAATTCCAAGTAATTAGTTTATTAATATATTAATATTAAAATTAACTTTCTTCGTGTTTCTTGCATTTATATATATATATATATATATATATATATATATATATATATATATATATATATATATATATATATATATATATATATATATATATATATATATATATATATATATATATATATATATATATATATATATATATATATATATATATATATATATATATATATATATATATATATATATATATATATATATATATATATATATATATATATATATATATATATATATATATATATATATATATATATATATATATATATATATATATATATATATATATATATATATATATATATATATATATATATATATATATATATATTTATATATATATATAGATTCAAAATCAAAATTATGCGCAATAAATATCTAAAATGATTTCCATTCGCAAAGCAATCAATGGAGATTATTTGCTTTCTTCAAATTGAAATATTCTGTAACATTCGTGAAAAATTCATTAAGAAGCAATTAATTATTAAATGAAAGTAAAGTTCTGAAAATATATGAACAAATTGTGAAAACAGACTTGCATTCAGCAAAAAAATAGTAAATAAAAAAATTTACATTTGCTTAACACCTCGATAAATGTTTAAAAAATACTTTTAAAGCTTAGACGTTAAGAATAACTTAAGTTGATAATGTGTTTCTAAAAACAGTGAGAGTAACTATTTTAAAAGTACATTTCTAAAGCTCCTGAATTTTGAATCAATGTTAATGTATACTTAATCCTTAAAATATTTTTTTATCTTCATTAAGTAGCTAGATACTCTTCATGTAACGAAATATGAGACTAAATTGTTTTTAAAATTTAATATTTTTAAAAAACTATTTCTTAAAATAACTTGTTCAAATAACTTTGAAATAAGTCGAGATATTGATTTTGGAATTAGCGTACCACTCAGTTAATCCAGAAGGCAAGGATTCGGATATTGCTTCAAACATTTTTGCGTCTTATTTTCTCTTTTTGTCTTAATTCTCTTTTGTTGGTTGATTTCTTCATTCATTGTGCTTGTTAGAACTCAATTCTTAATGGGAAACTTTTGAAACTGCGAAGGATCAAACTGTGAGTTTGTTAAGATTTTGATCCAAGGAATGACAAGACAAAGGAATGCTATTGTGATGCCTCGTAATGTCACACTTGACCAGTGGAGAAGTGTAGGCAGAGGAAGTAAATCTCCAGGAGAGTGCTATTGTATCTGAAATCAATTCTTGGTTCTTCGTAATTTGATCATTTAATATTTTTAACCACTGTTAAATAAATTTTTTTACGTAGCAAATAAGTTGATTCGAAGTGTTGTTTAATTTTACTTTCGAAGCGTCTCAGTCAAATTAAGGAAAAGAAGATAGAGTATCACATTTCTAGCACTAAGGATAAGAAGATTTATGTTTCTCTCTTTGAAAGAAAAAAAAGTGCAGGTGGAGGAAACGTTTTGACTGTGTAGAGTGGTATTTATTGAAAAATGAAAGGATATATTGTCTTAAGGAGAACGAAAACATAGGAGCATTAATATTATAGTGAAGAGAGGAAGTTGATTAAATTTGAAAATTGATTATTTGGTTTAAAACATGAAATATGTTCAACATGAAAGGTTCAAAAAAAGAAGACTCAGTTGTTGTTGCTAATGAGTTAGAACAAAAGGTGGGGCCGCGTCATAGAACCGAAGATTTGCAGGTATTGACAGAAGAGACCTTGCGATATACGACAAACAAAGTTTTCGTTGTGGAAGCGTTAAATTCAACAGTTTCTGTGTAAATAGAAAAAGGGGAATCATTAAGATTTGATAGCTTTAAACAGCTATTAATATATTAATTATAACAGCTATTGCTGAATGAAGGAGAAAGAAAATCAGTACATGAAGAAACATCGTTTGTGATTTAAAATGCAGCTTTAGGAAGCGGAGAAAAAAATAGCGTGTGAAGGCTCAGTTAGAAATATCAAAACTTCATATGGAAAGTAGAAGATTCGATACTGGTTTGGATAGACAAAACGCGAATGTTAATTCGTTAGAATTTCCCCTAAAAAGTATGAAAACATTAATTCTTCCTCTACCGAGTAAGCCGGGAACTTGGAATTTACTTTTTATTTCTCTAGAAAGGCCGTTTAAAATTAAAAATGTTGATAAACAATTTAAAGTTGAAATTTTATTTAAATCTTTGAACGAATCAGGGGGGGGGATTTATTAGTTTATCAAATAATTTCAAAAAGTTAAGAATATTATTCTTAAAAAGCTCTAGCTGACGCCAGAAGTATGCATGTTTGGAAAATTTTCTATCAGCTAGAAAGTTAAGAAATGAAAATCATCTGCAGTGTGCGAGTAGAATTAGAACATAGTGGGATTTCTACCATCAACTCAGAAAGATTAACAATTTTGAGACGCTTAATGAATTAGTAGTTAGTGACTGAATAATAAATGCGTAGATCAGGCTTAACTAAAAGATTAGCTATATTAAAATTTAGTAATTAAGTAGGTGATGGTCAAAACAAACAGCTCCGTGATAACTGATTCTCTTCTAAAGGTAGAACATTTTCAGAGTTATACTACGAACCAATAAAGAAAATTCAGTAATCAAACGTAAACAAGAATCCCAAATAACTCGGGAGGAAAATATGTCCCCCCTCTTAAAAGAAATAATTTTAATGATAAAAATGCCACAATCAGAAAAAACATGAAAAATGTGTAAACAAATCGTTCATTTACGTTATTGTCCTAATAGGGATAAAACTAAAATAGCTAAAATTAAAGGGTAATATTAACTTTTAAACAATATTTTTGCTTTCAAAATTGTAATACGGACACTTCTCGTAAACTTTTTTTACTATGTCTTAGCGTACTTAATTTTAACAATATTATCCAGTATGTTTTGGCGAATATCAGCATACTTAAATGTTTGCATGATTTTAAAACCTGGCATGTGAATCTAAAAATCTTTTATTCTTACTTGCTTTGCCCGTTACTTGATAATATGATGTATAAATGTAGTACATTTCATGCAGTATATCGAAAAGTATCACACATCATCACGTACAAATAGTATTTTTATTTCAGTGGTTTTAGAAGTGAGATTTATCACATATTTCGCTTGGTGGAGATGCAAGTGGTGGTCCAAAGCAATAGCTTTTATTGCTTCGATCTCGATACTTTCAAAAGAGTTACGTGGCGGTTAGCAGTAAAAAGGATGCTTTATCGGAAGATATTGAATTTTATATGACAACTTCAAATCGAAATTCACTTTGACTTTTAAATATTCTCAGAAAATGCATTGAGATGTATTGAAATGCATTGAGACTTATTTGTTTTAACTTTTTAACATATTTTTATGCTATGATATTTAATTAGAGTACACTGTTAGAAATTTCTTAGAAAAAATAGCGAAATAACAATTTAATTAATTGCTATTTAACGATATTCAAATAAAACAGTCAAATAACCTTAAATTAGATGATATCCAAACCGTTAACTGTGGGAAAAACTATTCATTAACTCACCTAATACATTTAAACAACCAGAAATTCATCGCACCAACAAGGCCTATCTAATAAAGCCACTTAATTCCTTGCAGATGGTTATAGCGAAAAAAAAATAGCGAAATAACAATTTAATTAATTGCTATTTAACGATATTCAAATAAAACAGTCAAATAACCATAAATTAGATGATATCCAAACCGTTAACTGTGGGAAAACTATTCATTAACTCACCTAATACATTTAAACAACCAGAAATTCATCGCACCAACAAGGCCTATCTAATAAAGCCACTTAATTCCTTGCAGATGGTTATATTATTATAGCTGAGAGAGTTAGTCCATCAATCTCATGATCGGCAAAACGAGGTCCAACGTTGACCATAATATTTCTTCTATTCCCTTCAACACATAAGGAGTATCCAACGCCCTGCATTCCTCAATTTGAGTCTCCAAACTATTAGACCACGGTACTCTCATTCACGCATAGATGGCAGCACCATAAAGCTGCTAAACAATCTGCAATAATGTCCAGTTAAGTTTCTTTCTTATGGTTTTGAAACCTTGCTAGTTGATAAACGGTAAAATAACCTCATAGTTTTGTATTCATGGTTATTTTACCATGCTAGTTCTAAATGGTTTCAAAGCGTGAAGATAAATAATGTTTTTTTAACGTAAACTTAATGATTAATTGGATAGGCAGACTGCTGATGGTTATTTTACCATAATTTTAGAAAGAAAATTCCAACAGCGTATCATCATCAACTGAGGATTCATATTTGGTAAAGCATCTGAGAAGCTCAAGCCAAACATCTTTCACAGCTTTTACAAGCAACTTTTACTGAAGTGTTGTATTTTTATTTAGAATAATTTCACTGCACATTTCAAAACAATAATCGATTCCAACGAAATTAAATGAAAACAAGGACTTTTTCGATATTTAATTAGATTTCTCAGAAATTCCGCAAAAATTGTCAAAATGAAATATTTTAATCAGACCCATAAGATCATATATAAAAGTATGCTTACAGTGATAAAATTATTATTTTTTAGGTTAGTTCACATAAATAAGTACATTTGAAAACAGAAAGTTATAAAACAAAAGTGCAGCAGTTAGGTATAAAATCTTTTGAAATAATACTAAAATGTATCTTTCTTTATTTCAAATTGCTTTCAAATGATCATTCACAATGTTTATTTATTATAGTCAGTTATATTATCTCTTAACAAATATGAAAACTATTAAGACATACTCCTTAAATTCTACGCCAAAAAATCTAATTAATGAAACAAAGTTACAAATTTATGAAGTTTAAACTCAAAACGCTTTCATTTAAATAACGATTTTAATACATAAATGTTTAATGTTATTTTCAACGAGTCAAACAATTAAAAGTTTTTCTAAACAAATAATAATGTGTAGAAAATTGTGAAAGTCATCCAAAAATTCTTGTAATATTTAATTAAACATACAATAACAGACATATGAAATGAATGGAACAGCTTCATTAAAATTTTTAAAATTTCTGAGAAAATCAAGTTTCTGTGAATTCAGAAAAATAACTCTTTCGTAAGATCATGTTTAATAATGAGCTGAATTATTATCATTATTGAATGTCTCAAATTGGAGAGGTAATTAATTTGCTAAACTAAAAGGTAATAAATTAAAACTTTGACCTCTTTCAAGCATCAATAGAATTTATTTATTGAATAAATGATAAAAAATTAGCATAATATTTGCGATTTGAGACGTATAACTTAAATTTAAAAATTATAATATACTTAAAGGGATTTTTAACACTATCAAACAGAATATTCTTTTATTTTCCAGACAAAAAAATGCTATTATTTAATTAACGCCGACAAAATTTGAACTAAAGCGTAATACATTACACAAAAAGCAACAAGATTAAACTATATCAAAAATTTTTAATCTTATTTGGCATCAATGCTTTTTATTTATTAACTAATATTCAAACAAGTTGGAATATTATTTGCTTTTTTATTTTATCACATTACTTGATTTACATCGCTATAAAAAGATTTTAAGAATAAAATATAATTGCTAAATAGAATTTATCTCTATTGAACAGTACATTCATTCATTTTTTAGAATAAAGTGTATATTACAGCGGTATTTTAAATAAAATTAATTAGATTTTATTCCTAGAATTAAACAGCATAAAATCATTAATGTAATTACTTTTAGATTATTTTTTCTCGCCATTAAAAACAAAAGAAATCAAATTAAATATTTGCTCTCAGAATCCAAGCCTCAAGTTCAGTTGGCGAGGAATTTATTTTTTCCTAATAAATATATTTGACTGGGGTTTTATTTTTTGATCTCACACAAGCACTTCAAAGAGTAAAATAATAGAAGGAATCGAAAGGTATTAGGAAACGAATATTCACGAAAGGAAAAGAAAAAAGCAATGAAAGTGTGGGGTAAAAAATAAAAAATCAAGACGATGAAATTTTTTATGCTACAAAAAAACTTCCAACTTTTAAAATTTTTTTAAATTAAGAAATATTCTGAGAAATGTTTTCCTTTGAGACTTAGAAATAAATCAGACAAGTAATTTAAACAAATAAGAAAAACAACTGATTTATTCTTACAAATCCGAGCTTTGCAGTTTAAGGTAAATTTTGAAATCTACTTTTAAATGTGTTTCATTCAAGGGTGACTCTTACTTTAATATTTTTAAATATATAACAATTTTTTAGAGAACATTTTGTTTGAGAAGATAAAATAACTATGCATGTATGAAGCTTGTATTCATGAAGTAATATTTTTGCAATCTTAATTTAAAACAAACTGAAATAAAATTTTACCAACCTTGTTAGTGCGAAAACTGGTCAAAAAAGATTCAGTGAGATCAACTTTTGGGAAATTGGTTTTTCACAGGTATGTATCACGTTAATTGGCGAGAGTGCGATAATTTTTGATTTCAAGAAAGTATTCTTTTAAATAGTGTTGATTGTGGTCGAAATGTTTTGTAACTTGATTACACCTAAAGGTATATTTGAAATTAAATAAAAGCAGTTTCATTAGTTTTAATACGAAAAATATCTAGGTTTAGTTTGTTGAATCAAATAAATTGTTTACACCATAAATTTGCAGTTTCAGGCAAAAATGGCACATTTTAATTTATAAAAATTTTTTGAAACAGTTTTGGGTATTTTTTCGGTCGTGGTAAACCACGCGATCATGATTAGTTACGCGACTCTCATTTTTCTTCAGAATTTTGGTTACCTCTTCAAGAATTTTCGCCATCAAACACCAATCAACTCAGTAGATATGCAATTTATTTTCATTTTCAACTTCTTAGCTTTGAATCTGGAAGACAGGAGAGCACTTGCTTAAAGAGCAAGGTAGCATTCTTCGTCACAAAGAATTCTTTTAAACGAAACTATTCAGTATTTGCACAAAATAGAGGTGAAAATCTCAAAAAACCTCTCGTGGTTAGCCTGATTCTAATGGAGCCTTGATAAGTTTCTACCAAAGCATAATTCATATCAGCCCGGCAATCTCTGCTGGCAGGGAGCAAAATAAAGTTTAACTATCTATCAATTCGTTCGTATGTAGACGTAATTTGTCTCCACTGAGCCATGTCGATTTTTTCTCAAAAAGTTTTCATTAGTTTTATTAAATATACAAGTACGCTATCGTTTTTGATTTAACGCTTAATGCTACATACATATACACCGAAGAGCCATTAGATTATGACCACCCTCCATCTATAACAATGGGCTCGCCCACGAGCAATGTTTTCATGGGGCACATTAGCACATCCTCATAGAACAATCCCTGACGTTTGTAAGCTACTGGAACATAGTTGCAGACCAGGTGCACCCATTCATGGCAACAGTTTTGCCTGCGTGGGGATGGTGCATTTACCAACAGGATAATGCACCATGTCATGAGGGTCGAATCGTCATGGATTTGTTCGAGGAACATTCCAGTGACTTTCAAGTAATGTCTTGGCCCCCAAATTCACCTGACCTTAATCCAATAGAGCATTTGTAGTCCTACTAGGAATCCAATAGAGCATTTGTGGTCCTACTAGGAAAACCAAATTCTTGCTGCCACGCTACCCCCTCGCAATGTTAGGGATCTGTAGGACTAGTTGGTGAGCACTTGGTACCAGATACCTCAGACTACCTATCAACACCTTGTGGAATCAATCATTTAATAATCAATGCCACGGCGGGTGCTAGCAGCTTTGAGGGCTATAGGTGGTCATGTTATTTGCAGGATGGTCATAATGTAATGGCTCTACGGTATATATATATATATATATATATATATATATATATATATATATATATATATATAATATATATATATATATATATATATATATATATATATATATATATATATATATATATATATATATATATATATATATATATATATATATATATATATATATATATATATATATATATATATATATATATATATATATATATATATATATATATATATATATATATATATATATATATATATATATATATATATATATATATATATATATATATATATATATATCAGTACCAGTTTTTACAGCTTGATTATTAAGAAACTGATGAAATACTTTGATTTACAAGCCTACAATGCCGGCCAGGTGGCCGAGTGGTTAGCGTGTCTGACTGCGGAGCCAATGGTCGAGGGTTCGAATCCTGCTCAGGGCATGTATGTTTCTTTCTCTGTCTGTGTGTTCTATGTCCTTTCTTCTTTGTGTGTGAATGTGACCCGCCCTATAAACGGGTTTGTGGTTGTGTGACGTGGGCGGCGCTGCTCCACCGCCATGGCTTCGTCACAGGTGCCCACTGGGTAACGAGAAGAGAGTAGCAGTTATGGCATTTCTGCGGCCAATGGGGCAATTTCCAGGTGCCCGCCATTAGAAAAAAAAGACCTACAATTATTTTATGGATAGTTTTTATTAATTCTGAATATGGTTGTGTCGAACACAAATTAATTTTACCCAGCTCTGCACACCCGGTAAAAATGGCCAGGTCCGGGTATCTAATACCGGGTAGTGAAATTTATTTACCGGATAATAACCGTTTAATGAAAATTTGATCAGATCCGTGTAATTACTGGTTCCCCTCTGCATTTCTAGTATAATAAAAGAAAGATACTAAAATATTAAAAGTATAAACATCAAAACCAAAGGTGTTTAAAATATGATAAAGTAAAATATAATGTGATATGATTATTTTTTTATATATTTTCTTGAAACAGAGCTCTTAAGTTATTATTTTTATTTTAAGGCTTAATTTATTCAGTTCATTAACGCACTTCACTTAAAATGAAATAAAAAAATGATTGTTTTAAGTAAAAAAAATTAAAAAACCAAAAAAAAAAAAAAAAAAATTAAGTTTCTAAATTAAATTCCTAAGCGAACGACAAGTTGTTTTTGCTAAGAAGATATCTGTTCATGGCAGCTTATTAGAAAAAAAACATGCAGCGCCTTACAAAAACCCTTATTGAGGAATTTTAAAACATCTTTCTTTGTTTTAAGTTAACATTTATTTTGATGGTATTTTAATAAATATGTCATACTTTATGAAGACATGTCTTTGAATTCTTAAAATGCTGTAGATCACGAGAAAAAAAGGTATTTTGAAAGTTATTTCAAGGTAAACATGAAATTCAAAACATTCTTATTACTAGTAAATGAGTTCTCGGAAATTGATCAAAATAAATGTTCTTATTCTCTAGATTAACTCCACTTTTTTATGAAAGGAATTCATGAGCATATTTACAGCGTATTTTTGAAGCTTTTTATATACACAATTTATTTTTGATTTAAAGTATCTCATTTTTTTAAAATATTATTTATTTAAGAATATAAATTAAAATATTTTTTCTCTTTATGAAAAATCCTTAGAGACACCAATGCTATTTTGGCTGTTCAACATTACGTAAAATTTGGTTTTTCATCTCAAAAAATTATAAAACGCCAAAACATGAAAGTATTTAATTAAAGGTATTACACTGAGTAGGATAAAAGATTTTAACATTCTCTGGAATTAATAACTGGTAAGTTTTTAGCACGCAATTGAAAAAAAAAATTAACATTTTTCTACAAGAAAATAGAATAAATGATAGAGCAAAGTGCATGCAGAAATACTTTTCATCGATTTATTGTTGATTTGCTGATAGGGACCATTTTCATCAATACTGTTTCGAAACCATTTACAACTAGTATGGTTAAATGACCATAAATAAAAAACTATATGTTTTTTTAAACCTCTACAGTTATCTTGGTTTTAAAGTCATGAAAAAGAACTTCAACCGGACATTAGAGATAGATATGGAGCTGCCATGAAGCTCATTAATAAGAGTATTGTTTTCTAATAGTCCAGGGTAACAAACTGGGGAGTGCAGAGCAATGGAAAATCTTTATGTATTGAAGGGAATCTAGAAAATATTTTGGTATCAACTCTTGGACTCGAATCCTCGCCCTGTCAGTAATAAAATTGACTGATTAGCCCTATAGTCTATAACATGTACCAATCTGCAAAAACTTAGTTGGTGCGATGAAATTTTAGTTGTTTAACAGTATTAAGTGGAAGCAGTTAATGAACGGTTTTTATCTCAGTTAACAGTTTGAATACCATCTTATATATGATTATTTCACTGTTTTGTTTGAATATGGCAAAATAAAAATAAATTAAATTGTTATTTAACCATTTTTTCCGAGAAATTTCTAACAGTGCAAGTGGGACAGTATTAGCATTTTTTCTCTCTAGAAACATATAATTTATATTTTGAATCCTATTTATCGAATAATTCTTACAGTTTCTTAAGTGTCACTTTTAATATCCTTCACTAGTTGGTCCAGCAATAAGCTGACCGTAAAAACACTGTTCTCAGTAGAACATCGAAGTCAAGTATCACTGGCTGCGGTCAATAAGCTGGTGGATGACCACTTTGATCAACCTGCGCAGAGACCTAGGTAGTGCGGTATCAGTCTTCGTTAAACTGTTCTGTTGTAAGGTGCTCGACTTAACACCCAGGTTATCAGGCTACCAAAGAGGAGGAGTCAGAGGATCAAAATTGTGACATCACGTTTTCAGATCATCCTCAGATGTTTCCCAGACCGTCACCAATAGCCCATTGTGCAGCTCTAGTTCCGACATAAATTAAGTTAAACCTTCCAATACCTATCTACCTAGTACCTAAGTCAAAAGTTACTAGCTGTAACTTTTGACTTGAATATGTTTTCCAAATATATGCGTAAAAAAGAAAATACTAGATTTGAAAGAAATTATTATTTAAATCTCATATTTCCTGGCAGAAATCTAACATCAATTTATATAATTTCAATATAGATTTATTTTAATTACAATATCAATTTCAATGGCTAATTTTTGTATCTTCCTTCAGTTTTTCGAAACTTTATTTTAGATTTTCGGGACTTTCAGTAAAATATAACAAATATATTTAAGCACATTAAGTACAAAATAAGCTTCGAACATAAAAAAATAAAAGTTTAGCAATAATTTGTTTGTAAAATGCTAAGGTAAATACTTACAGTATTTCACTAAATATACTGTAGAGTAAAAACAAGTCTAGTTAAAGAAACTAAATCAAAAAGGAAGAAACGCACAATAATTAATAATTTTATCATAATTGATAAGTGTTAATTAATCTTGAAATAAAATTAATCTTGATTTAATTTATCCTTACTATGCAATAAACCTTACCTATGAAAACTAAAATAAATAATAAAAGTATGATGAATTTAAAGCTGAAACTTAGCTTTAATTTCACCCAATTTATGAGCTATTATATTCTGTATCAGTTTGTTTACTACAAAATACATTAATATGTCTTATTATATGCTTATTTAGTTCAAAATTTTTAATTAAATTCCATAAATGTCATATTTATTCATACTTTTCTTAAGAACTATATTTTTCATCCCAATGAGATACTTGGAAGTGACGTAGTGTGGGTATCTCGATTCTGATTGGTGGTTGAAACGTGGCATTTTTTTACGTTATTTACTGTTTTTTCCATTCTATTTCGAGAAAGCTAAGCATTCATTCTGTTAAGTGATACTTTCTATCTTCTTTTACAAAGATTCTTTCACAAGTTCTTTTAAATTCTTTCACTAGATATTTCCTACTTAACACAAAGACTGTCACGAAATAATGCACAACATAAACAAAATAATTATGCATCGAAGTTACCAGGTGCACGAAGCAAAAATATATCACACTTACAATAAAATACAAATACAAACAATAAATCTAAGTTAAATAAAAGACGCAGAAGAGAAATAATTATATATTAACAAATTTGATGTGCGATGCGGAGTTGTATTTAATTAACTTCACGTTTATTAACATTCTAACTTAAGTTAAGAGACTAAGTTTGACTTTAGCAGGCCATCTTGTTCATAAACCATCAGCTGGCACTGAAGTCATAGGTCACATATGACAGTGTATCAGTGATCTCCTTCTTCTCGAGTTGAAAATAGCCAATTAAAATATTTTTTAAGTACAAATTCTCTTTAAAAACTGGGGTGTAATATATATCTGAATTTGATGCGAATGATAAAATCACTGCCACCAAAGTAACCACCACATTTTTGTTGAATTCAGTTGCTAAAATTTATAATTATATTAAAATAAGATACACATAAGAAAGTGTCAGTAACATCAATGTATCAACGTACAAATTCTCTTAAGAAACTGGGGTGTAATATATATCTGAATTTGATGCGAATGATAAAATCACTGCCACAAAAGTAACCACCACATTTTTGTTGCATTCAGTTGCTAAAATTTATATTAAAATAAGATACACATAAGAAAGTGTCAGTAACATCAATGTAGCAACGTACAAATTCTCTTTAAAAACTGGGGTGTAATATATATCTGAATTTGATGCGAATGATAAAATCACTGCCACCAAAGTAACCACCACATTTTTGTTGAATTCAGTTGCTAAAAGTTATAATTATATTAAAATAAGATACACATAAGAAAGTGTCAGTAACATCAATGTATCAACGTACAAATTCTCTTTAAAAACTGCGGTGTAATATATATCTGAATTTGATGCGAATGATAAAATCACTGCCACAAAAGTAACCACCACATTTTTGTTGCATTCAGTTGCTAAAATTTATAATTATATTAAAATAAGATACACATAAGAAAGTGTCAGTAACATCAATGTATCAATACGATACAATGTATTATTACTTGACGGGAATAGCCTGGTTGGTAGGGCGTTGGACTTCGGTTGGTAGGGCGTTCGTGAGAATGTGGATCTAGGATCCAAGCGGCTGAGGAATCCCCGCGTATTGAATGGTAACTGGTGCACTTTAAATCTGTCAGGGTCGAAAAATCCTTCAAGTTCCCATGACCAATCAATACCTCTAGGGGTACTGATCCGGGAGTACATTTGTCTTCTGTCTCGGGTTCAAAACTGCAAGGCTACGGAGTTGAACATTGGTAATCATAAACTCAAATTCGCGTCGGCTACGCAACGATGATTATGAAATAAAATAAAAATGTATTATTACGATAGAAAATAAAGTAAGAATCCTTCATTTAGAATGATATGTTCATTAATTTTCAAAATAAAACTAGTTTGTAAATCCAACCTTCACAAAAATAAAATGAAGACGAATTCTAACAAGGCTTAAAGGAATCGATGCGGATAGTTAATTATTGTTTATTTATTAATATACATAATTTTGATTACTGTTATACATGCTAAAATTATTTAATACGGTTCACAGAGATATGAAAAATAAAATATAATTATCTCTATTACACAATTAACATACGAATCTATTTTGATGACTATCAGCAAATCATTCATGTAACAAATCACTAATAATTGTAGTCTCGCCGATTAATACTTACTTAGAAACGTTAACTTCTGGCGATAAAAAAAATCGTGCCAATGCATTGGTGCTTTAGGAAGGAAAAATAATTCTCGTTTTGCGAAAATGAATGAGAGTTTCGCGAAAGCTTGAGTTTCGCTATTATAAATGATTGGATTATTTTTCTGTAATTAGATACTATCGAGAGTTTCGCTACTATAAGTGATTAGATTTCGATTACACCCCTTAAATCGTATATGAAGGCACCATCTGGGGAATAAAGTGTTTTTTCACCAAATTTTTTGGACTGTCAACCTAGTTTTCCGGGAGATATAACACTACAATTTTTTCAGTGTATAACAAATGCTTTTGGACCATTATTAGAAGTTAAAGGGTGAATAATTTTCTAATTTCAAGATAGTGATAATGCAGAGGCAAAAAGGCGGGATGTTGTACTTTACGAAATGTGAATTCTTTTTGAGGAATCAATTATTGATAAGATGATCATAGAATATTTAACATCAAACAAGTTACAATCTTCTTATTGAAATCATCTGAATCTTCTGATTAATTTTGTTCTTACTGATTGATAAAATAATATTTATTGTGGTCGATTATTTGCCAAGTAATTTTAATCTTCTTGTGGGATCGATTTGACAATCTAATCATGCATGGTTTTAGTTGTATAATAAAAATATTTAGGTTCTCATGAGATTTTGAGAAATCCGTCAATTGTTTAAATGATTAAATGACTTTAAAGTGATTTCATTGATGAATTTTTTTTTATTTTGATGCTAGAAATATCGTTATTGTGTGTCAGCTGTGTTTATAAATTACACCTAGTTTGGAGAATTTGAAAAAAAAAAAAAACATTTAAAAGTGATCAGATATCAATTAAAGTATACTTTTAGTTTTACCTAATTAAAGACAGTGTCCCGTGCGCTGCAAATCTTAAAATATAATTTTAATTTTTTTAAAGAAAAATTTCATGAATAGGTTCAGAACAAATTTTATTTGACATTATTTCAAAAATGCATATTTACACAGAAAAATAGAACAAAATGTAATTTTTTTTTTAAAAAATTGCAGTTTAAATTTTATTTGTTGAATTTGCTTTAAGTATCATTTGTCGTAGATCTTATTAATCACTAAAAATTCAAACCATTTGAAAAAAGAATTGTTGAGCAAGGAACGTTTTTAATGACATGCAATTAGGTAATTACACTAATTAATGTGTAATTAGGTAATTTTATTAATTAAATTAGGTTATTACATCTTCATGAACTCCCAATATTTTTTTATATCTTTGCGTATGAAGTACCTTGAATTTGCGTCGTTCATTGAAAAATAATTAGGTTTCCAGCATCAATACATGTGATAAAATATTAAAATAAATAAATTTCATTTTTAAGATTTTAAATATCTACTATCCCCTTAATGAGAAAATAAAATATTTAGATTGAATTGTTTAAATGATTAAAATGTATAATTAACCAAACTGCATTGAATAAAAGTCTATATCATTAAAAAAAAGAAGTTTTAAAACACTTGCGGTTTTTAATTAATAAAAATCATTGATCGAAACACACGTGAGTGCAGTTTTTACTCTAATTGGCATATACTAAGACTCAAGAAACAATGTTCGGCTCTTATGTAATATACCGCTAGATGGCTAGAGACTGGAATAAGATCTTGTTCTTTAAATAGAAGAAGTACCTCCCAAGCAATGAATTAGGCTTGCTGAACCATCAATGAAGATTTATTTCTTTTCTCCGATGAGGAAACAAAAATATCTTCTTAATTACATTTTCTCTTGGGAAATTTATAAATGGTCTCTTCCATCGTAACAAGATTCTACATAATTTCATCATTAGTTATTTCCAAAAAGGCGAAGACGATTTTATTTATCTTTGTTTTGTCATAAATGAAAAGCAAAATGATTTATGTGTAGCAAAAACTTTACCCTTTATTCTGTTCAAAGTACGAAATTGCAGATGAAAACAGGTTTCTTTGATCATTGTTTAAAATAAAATATGAAAGATAATGCGCTTAATATAAATAGCAAACATTCAGAGTTAAATATTATTTTGTATAGTTTTATTGTACTGAAATATTGATCTTTTATATATGGTAGTCATGGGCGGATCATGAATTTGTGGGGCCCTGGGCTAAAACTACTTAGGGGCCCTAATAGCCATTTTGTCAAAAAAAACTGTTTTCTATAGTGACGTAGATAAGTATATAGAAAAAATAGGACAATAAAATAATTTTATTTATTTTTTATTTATTTATTTTTATTTATTTATTTTTATTTGTGTATACAAACAGCAACTGTACAACATTATTGCAAAAGAAATTGACAGGTTATGTGTGGTCACGTTATATAAATTATAAAGCAGCCTTTCTGCATTTTTGTGCTGCAAATTCCTTTATTTGCTCATCACATTGTAAGTCCTTCGTTAAATCACAATTTATGGAAAGAACTAATAAATGATTTAGTCGATGGTTCGACATTGTTGTCCTATATTTGTTTTCTATTTATGACATCCTGGAGAAAGAGCGCTCCGCCTCACAGCTAGTGATTGACAAAGTTAAAAAAATCTTTAGGATAGTATAGCAATTTGGGAAAACATCAACAAGTTTCTTTTTTATAAATCAGCATAAAAATTTCACTGCAAGAGGTGTAAGACTCTGACTTAGACTGAAGTAAATAAGATTTTAACTGAATGCACTCATTCACTAAATGCTCGTCTAAGTCATCTGGATAATAATCAACAATATTATTATGTACACTTTCCAGATCTATGTTTTCCATATTTTTGTCTTGCAAATCCATTAAAAATTTTAATTTCTCGTTATACATCTCATAGACTTGGCTTCTTTTATTTAAATCCATAATCAGCTTATCCGACGTACGTTTAGCGTGTCTCTTTTAAATTTTTCTGCGCCGTATACTGAGAATTTATCTGTAGACTTATCTGAAAATTTTGGAGTAATGCGTCTCTTGTTTATGTCATTGTAGTCTATTCCCACACTAGTACTTAATTTTTTAGCTTTCTCTTCGTATTCCTTTAGCTTCTGATCTGATTGGTGCCTTATGTTGTTCACGAAGTCTTTTAATGACACAATTAACTTGTTGCCTTCACAAATATCTAAACCAGGGCTCAGTATTTTTTTATTAACTAAATTAAATCTCCCCAAAAAATAATCAAAATTGCAGTATCGAGTCACCATTTATTGAATAAATTTCGTGCCTCTTCACGGAAATCAACTTTCTCATCCTCATTTTCGCTGAAACTTTCGAAAATTTTCATATTGTGATCATAATTATTTTTCAAAGCTTTGACAGCATCCTAGTGACAAGACCATCTGGTCTGGCTTAAACTTTTTAACGTAAATTTGAGTTAGTTCCCTCCTATGGGTCGAAGTAGAGAAGAAAGCGTATATTTTTTGCACTACTCCAAAAAAGTTCACAGTTTCGATTGCAACCTTTACAGATTCTTCACCAACTAGGTTAAGGGAATGCGCAGCACATGGCACATAATCCGCGGATGTATTTTTTTGTTTTAGTAGTGCTTGTACACCATTGTAGTGACCTACCATAGCAGCGTTGTCATAAGATTGTCCCCTACAATTATCCAGTAGTAGTCCATTTGTTTCTAAAAAGCCTTGTAGAATATTAAATAAATGTAAGCCAGTATGACTACTAATTTTAATGAAGGATACACATCTTTCATACACTTTTTCCCGAAAACAGTATCGTAATACAATAGCAAGTTGATCATTGTGAGATAGATCTGGAGTAGAATCCATCACAAACAATTGAACAATACTTTGTGTCGTCGTTATTTATTTGAGTTATAATTTGTTTAATTATCTGTCGGCCTATAATCTCAATTATTTCCTCATATACTGTTTTTGATAAGTACGATATTATAGGTTTTGGTCACAGCTCTCGTTGTTCAATGTGTTCACGAATGAATGGATCGAACTCTGCCAATAGCTCCAGAGCACCCATAAAATTACCATTATGTGGAGAACCTAATACTTCCTCGGAACCTCTAAATGCTAAGCTCCTTATACTTTGACCACTGCAATAACCCGTTTTAGGACATTGTGATAATATTCTGTTTCTTTTCTTAATTGCTTCTGAAGCTGCTTGTCTAAAACGGATCTATTTTCTTTTCGTGTCAACTACACTAACATTGATTTCTTAAGTTCATTAGAATTTTCATAATTTTATAAATAAGTTCCTATGTGTTTCCAATCAGAAAATCCGGTGGTGTATTGAGAAGGGATTTTAGAAAAAAGTTTGCAAGTCAAACAAAAAACAGTACCAGCCCTGGTTGAATAACATAACCAAGATCTTTCCTGTGATTGACCATTTTTCATTTTCTTAATGAAGTACCCATCTGAAAATGTTCTGTTTTGTTCTTTGTATTTCTTTATTGAAGCTGAATATCTATTTTTCGGATCTTTATTTTGAAAGTCAGTCATCATGTGAGAGGATGTCAATAATAAAATCATTATTTAGCAATTCTGGCCACAAGCCCAAGTCAACATGTTTCTCAAACTCAAACATAATATTCTCTAAATCTCTTTCCGCCTCGGTATTACCGTCCTCTTGCTGAACACCAATATAGTTTTCAGTGTGATCAGAGGGTTGCTGGTAGTCAAGACTTTGCACATTTTCATCACTTGTATTTTTTACCTGGTGTTGTGATTTTCTGCTCCCTTCAAATAGATTCTCCTCGGATAAGATCCCTTCCTTTTCGCTTGTTAATAAATTTGTAGCTATTTCATTCTCGTTTTTATGTTCTAATTTGAAAAAGTTTCAAATTTTGAACATTTCTTTGTTTCTTTTTCTCGATCCAGCTGTAATTTCCGTTTCTCAGCTCCACTTTTATATTTTCTATCAGACATATTGTAAAATAAGACTTTGATATTTTTCTGAAAATAAACAATGAACTTGATAATTTTCTAGTAATGAACAGGGAACGAGATAATCGATGTAATATTGTTCTTCACGTCACATTTTAATACTTTGTAATGAGGGCAGTAATTCACAAATTATCATTAAAAATCGATTAAAAAGTTTATTTAGTATTGAAAAAATACATTAAAAAAAACATGATTTATAATTCTTTTTACTTACCAACCAAAAGCAGGAAATCTTTTCTTATGCTGATTATGTACTTTCAATTATAAGTAAAATAAGAGAAAGGTTCGGTCTTTATAACTTTTAAGTTATCATTTATTAGTTAACTAAACAAGTTTGTCACTTTGAAGACGAGAACAGAAGTGCGGGGGAAAAAAATTACGTCGGGGCGTTACACTGCCCAAAAACAAGCGACGGAGAATTCCCCATTCCGTTCGATAGACGCACACATGCATGGATTGATTGATCTCAGGGTTGCCAACCTTATAATAGTTTTTTTTCTTGATATTAGATATTTTTTAATTCAAAATATCACCTATTGTTTTCAGTGGAGACTGGAGCCCTTTGTATCCACGGGGCCCTGGGCTGCAGCCCAAAAAGCCCTTAAGTAGATCCGCCCCTGATGGTAGTATTCTTATAGTACTCATATTTGAATTGTACATATACAATGTTTATTTAAAAAAAAAACTTTAAACTTGCAATTGCATTATCATTGTAAGATTTCTCTTGAAAGAAATATCTCTTTATATATATTAAAAAATCGCAAGATCCACTGCATTTTCGTGTGTTCAGGGTAAGGGGACATTTCAACTATCATCTCCACAGCGCTGGTTACCACTAAACTGTAAATCAGTTGTGGAAAAATGGAGAGGGAACACTTTATTTTAAAATAACAGTAGGTCAAGCATTTGTATATATTTTAATGAATATAGTTTAATCTAGATAGCAATAATGTAAAATAGTTACACCAAGATAACGTGCATTCACACCATTCATAAGTTGTTTTCGCTTCCAAAAAGTCGTACTTGGAATATCGTCAGTAAGTTGTTTATAATCGATTTCGATGTGTTTGCTAGCATGTGTTTGTGATGCCACAATTGGCATTACATATTTATCTCCTATCCTTTTAAATATCTTTGATTACTTAAGCTTATTTTATTAATAGAATTATTTAAAATAAATCAAAGACTTAATCTTTTAAAACGAACATAAAATATTTATTCTTCTCTTATAGATCAATGTAAAGGATACTTTTTATTTCATTACTAATGCAGAATTATTAATTCACTGTTGCCTCTAATTCAAAACAAAAATCTATTTATAACTTTTTATTCTAAATTTCCAACCGCAAAAATGTTTCAGTTGCATGGTTGTAATAATTCTCATAAATCTGTTGGCGACTCGTAATCGCCAAGGTATTCTTTCAAACCCAATATTGATATGCTGGTTGGCTTTGTTTTGGCTATGTTATATTTTGATAATTCGCTAATTTTGGATCTCCTACCCATGCTTCTGTGTCCGTTGGGAACAAATTATATGTACTTTTTAATTTGGCTTTTGATTAGGCAGGTCGAGGGGGATTTGTCTCCCATGGCCTGTTCTTATTAATATTATTATGCAAAATTGATTCAACCGAAATTCTTATGGATAATATTTATATTTGGTACCTCGAGGTCTGCAAGTATAAAAAATAAAAGCTTTTTATTAATTATGATCCGGTTCAAGTGTAATTTTCATCTTTTTCTGTTTTCATCACAGTCTTCAATCTCCAACTACTCCTAACCACTTGAATTTCCATTACCACTTAATTGGCACACTGAATATCTTCCATCATAGTGTTTGTTATTGTTTTTCCATTAGGTTTTGTTATTGTTTATATATCTAGGTTCACATCTTGTTTTTTGAATCACCACCCACTTTGCAAGTCAAAAAAATTTAATATTCTTTGTTATGATACTCTTTTTAATGCTGATAACTCTAGGCTGAAGTATATAAGTTGAAAATAGGCTTAGAGACCAATGTATTTATACTGGAAACGTTTTTTGAATCAATTTTAATGAAAATGAACTATATTTCAAATTTTTAAGTATTTGCGTACAAATAAATACAACTTATCACTAGCAGTTTAAATTAAGTGCTTGAAGAAATTATTATCTTTCTTATATTTTATAAAATAATGTGAAATTAGTTATTTCATTTAGAAATGTAATCAGTTCAACCTGCAATTCGTCTGTGTTTTTTTAGTATAGCTAATACTAAAAGAAATATATTTCGAAATCTAATCATATATAGCTTTATAAGTTAAAAATTAGATAGTTGTAGTTAATTATATTTTGATATTATTCCCTTTAAATTATTAAAAAAAAATAAAACACACACACATTATGCATAAATTAACTTTAATGCATTTAAATGCTTTATGTTAAACGAGTTAAAAGAAAGAAAAAAGTAAACAAAAGTTTACATACTTTAAAATTCTTGAACAATAAATTTCTTGCTTTAAAATATGAGTGTTTAATGAAGTTGAAGAATACATCAGTCTTTCAAGCAAAGAATAGGAACGACTAGGAATTAAAAAAAATTTCAAGTTCATACGAATATCAATGGAAAATCTGGATTAATGAATGGGAATTCTACAGTATTTTTTTCATATTATCTATAAAAAATATATTTTTTAAGAGAAATAATCTTAAGAAGCAACATTAGTAGAGTTTATTTCAATATATTTAGAATTGTAAATAGTTTTTAAACACCTATATTATGAATTTGAATGCGTTATCAGTTTTAATTTCCTCTACAATTTGCTTGGAATTACAATTTGTTGAGGTCTTCACCGCCTTCTAGGAGTTATAGCACTAACGATGGAAACCTATGATCAATTCTCGTTATGTAAGTATTCGCGTAATGTAAATATATTTTTAGTTGCGTAATAAGGATAATTATATTTTTATTTTTTTTACATCTGTTTTAATATAATATCTGAAATAATAGTACGTGTATAAAATAACTATATGTTTTAAGTAGTTTCAAAATATATAAATCTTTTTCGTTTCTGTTTTTTTTAAGCCTAATTCGAATTCCACTTAATATTCTCCCTGTGCTATGCGTATGTTTGATTTGCAAACTAATCATATAAAAATTAATGTGCGTATGTTTAATAAGCTAACTTACATTAAATACTGTCCTAAAAATGAATTTACTGACTGATGTGTATCATATCTTCTTATTCATAAATGTTAGTGTCAGGGCCGGGATAGCCTGGTCGGTAGGGCGCTGGGCCCATATCCAAGAGGTCGTGGGTTCGATCCTCGCCGGCCGAAGACTCCCCGTGTAGTAAATGGTGACTGATGCACGATAAATCTGTCGAGTCTCAAAGTCCTCCATGTTCCCACAACAAATCAATACCTCTGGGGGTACTGATCCAGGAGTTTTCTTGTCTTCTGGATTGGTTCAAAATTACAAGGCTACGGAGTTGAACGTAAGTAGTCGTAAACCCATGAAATTGGATCGGCTGTTCAACGACGGTTATAAAATAAAAAAAAAATGTTAGTGTCAGGGGGCCGGGATAGCCTGGTCGGTAAGGCGCTGGGCCCATATCCAAGAGGTCGTGGGTTCGATCCTCGCCGGCCGAAGACTCCCCGTGTAGTAAATGGTGACTGATGCACGTTAAATCTGTCGAGTCTCAAAGTCCTCCATGTTCCCACAACAAATCAATACCTCTGGGGGTACTGATCCAGGAGTTTTCTTGTCTTCTGGATTGGTTCAAAATTACAAGGCTACGGAGTTGAACGTAAGTAGTTGTAAACCCATGAAATTGGGTCGGCTGTTCAACGACGGTTATAAAATAAAAATAAAATGTTAGTGTCAAATGTTGATTTATATATAGAGAAATATGTTGCGTAACATTAATTAGTTTATCTTAACAATTTTTAGACTTGTTTAATTTTCTTACCACTATCTTTTTTAAAATATTTTTCATTTTTTTTTTGTATTGTTGCTTCATTTTATAATTGACATTATTTTATTAATTTAAGAAAATCAACGACTCAGATGCAAAATTTGAGATGAAAACCACGAAAACCTCCCTTCAGGCTAACCTCCCACTGTTAGCCAGAAAGCAAGGGGATTCTAACCCATGATCCGTCTACCACTGAGGATATTTTACGTTAACACAGTGGTTAGTGTGAGCCTTGGGCGTAATTCGTATCAATCAGCCATCTCTGGGATTCGAACCCGATTCACCACATTAAGAACCGAACGCTCTATCCTCTGAACCACCGTTACCCTCTATGAAGTATTTAGCTTATTTCCCTCTCAAAATTTTCAGCGACTATAAAAATACACACGGTGAAACTCAACAACTCAAAGAATCACTATTTATTAATAAATAGTGATAGATTGTAGATAAATAGATTAATAATTTATTATATTAAAACCTTATTAAGAAAATTGTAATTTCAACACATTTAGAAATTTTTCAGTATAAGTAATAAAGCTAAAATTTTTTGCTTCTTTTATTTTATTTTTTTAGTTTTTATTTTTATTTCTTATTTCATTTCAATTTTTTATTTCTTTTATTTTATTTTATGAAAAACTAGAAGAATTTTTGTAAAATGAATAAAATAACCTAAACTTTCTTTCTCAAGTTCACCTCCTCTACAGAATTGGATTTCTTTTATTTAATTTCTTTTGATTGTTTGCTTTTTCTTTTTATGTTCCTTTTTATTTTCGGGCAAGCAATTTCCTTTTGTAAATACCGTTGATAGATGCGTGCGAAAATCTATTTTATTTTTTGTGTACGCAGTTTATTTGAGCTACAATAGAATTACGTTACCCCAAATAGTAATTTTTATATTAAGATTTTTCTTTAAAAGGAGGTCATAAATTTTAAATTTAAAAAAAAAAAAAAATAAACTAAGATTTCTTATGTCAATTAATATAAACTAAGGGTGTGTAGAAAGAATTTCACCTTATGTAAAACTATTTCTTGCATAAATTATATTTATAAAATGCATGAAAATGTATTTTTATGTAAAGAACAAAACATAAATCTCTTCTTAGCGCCAAGAAGTAGCACTTAATAGCTTTACTACAGTGTAAAAAGTTATACCATTGTTCAGGTAATTAAGGAGAATTAGTATGTAATTATTAAAAATATTTTCCTTTTGTTTTAAGTTGTTTTTGTGCAAAATATTATTTTATACGTGTATATGAAATATTATTGATTTTGGAAAAGATTTCGTGAGAAACAGTGAAAATGCAAAATATAAAACTTAAATTAATATTACCGGTTTCCTGGTAAACTATTGCAATCAAACTTTTCATTGGAATCATATCTTTCAGATTGAGGTTATTTGCATATTTTTAGGTAAAAAAAAGCCCTATTTGTCAGAAATAAGATATTCAGTAACAGAAAGTTTCTAAACTGAAATACCATTTGATTAACTATTTATCACATTATAAGAAATTTTTTAAAATTGATTCTTATTTTATACAGAAAATTCCAATTCTTTAAGAAAGTCGATTAATTGTAACGAACTTTAACAAAATTAACAGAGTTGGTTGTTAATTGATAAAAATATTACATGATTTTTAATAAAGTTTGGCAGGCTATTTTATAAACTAAGGGCTTTTAAAGACACGTTCGTTTATTTGGCGATTTTCATCTACGAGCGGATACGACACTCAACATTTTTTGAAACAGTTGACTGATGCGGAGAACTACATTCTTTAAGAGAAAAGCCGAGTAATTGTAACGACCTTTAACAAAATTAACAGAATTGGTCGTTAATTGATACAAATATTACATGATTTTTAATAAAGTTTGGCAGGCTATTTTATAAACCAAGGGCTTTTAAAGACACGTTCGTTTATTTGGCGATTTTCATCTACGAGCGGATAAGACACTCAACTTTTTTTGAAACAGTTGACTGATGCGGAGAACTACATTCTTTAAGAAAAAAGCCGAGTAATTGTAGCGAACTTTAACAAAATTAGCAGAGTTGGTTGTTAATTTATACAAATATTACATGATTTTTAACTCTTTTTTACGGGAATTTTTTTTCGTTTCCAAGTTTCTCTTAAATTCTAAGCGTTAAGTATTTAACTTTCGGAATAGCTTTCATTTTTGTAGCTTTTTAAATACTTTGTTGGTAACTTTTATTAAAATTTAAAATAAAAGTTTCGTTTAGGATCAAATTAAATTTATAATTACGCATCCAATATATGCTTCTTTGAAACTTGCAAAAGTTTGTTCCGAAAAACCAACCAACCTTTCTGCAACAAGAATCTTTATCAAAAATTTGGGAAGAAAACTATGAAAGGAAAAATGCATTTAACCCTAAAGCATAATGTATTTTAAAAAAGAAGATTTTTTAGGAGAACTCATAGTTGAACTGTTAGCTTTAGGCAAAAAGAAGCTAAATGCTTTTCCCAGCCAAAATTTACCACTTTCCAATAATGCTAGGGAATCAAATAGATCCAAGCACAATAAAAAAAAAAGAAACTGAAGAAATATTTAGTTAAGGAAATTTCAAAATCTGCATCTTCTAATTCTAGAAAAATTCTAGAACAAATTTCTATTTATGAATACTTATAATTTAAGTCATGAGCAGAAAATTTCCTTTTAAAATATGTTTTTAGAAATACAAATGAACAATCTATTCCATAGATGTCTCATGTTTATCGTAAGGAACAACATCGGTCCGAGTAATGGTGCGAAATTTTATTTAAAAAATACCATTCTTTAACATCATGTAATTTTACAATTTATATCATATGAAAGTTGAAGCAGAGTAAATTAATGTATGTTACATGATTTTGCTTCTAACTATTTTTTTAAGTACCGAATTTCTATCAATTAGAATTTAAAGATAAAATTTATTTTAAACAATATTTAAACTGTATCGATAGTTTTTTTTAAAACTAAATATTCAATGCCGTTACTATTTATATTTATTATAAAAAAGAAACATTAGTAAAACCCGTAATGAGAAATTGTATTTAAATAATTTATAACAGCATTTAAAGGATTTGAAATAAATCGAAAATACTGCGAGGAAAGATCCTCTAAATGTGACGTCATAAAATGTGTTGCTGAAAAGATGGGAGAAACTGAAATAGCATAACTTCATGTGTCTACTAGTCTTGTGCTGTGGTAGTGGTTGCACGCTAGATGGTTTTCCCACTGTTTGACAGATGCCAACACAAAATGATATGGTTGCATCTTCTAATGAAAGAGAAGCTTACTACTAATAAAGTTATTTTCAAGAAAAATGTGTTTTTTCATTGGAGTTATTTAAAAACTAATTCTTATGAATTTCTTCGACAATGAGTAGCTTAGTTTTTATTTGCCAAAGTATTCTGTTAAATATACGCACAAATTGCGCATAAATAACGAACTTTTATTTATGTTTTATAGCTATCAAATTTAGTTAAAATTTAAAAGTCACACTCCTTTCATAAAGCAAGTTTTTATATTGTAAATTTTAAATTCTTCTGAAAATTATGTAGGAAAAATTAAAATCTATCTAATCGTATTTTAATAAACTAAAGGAATTTTTCCTCCCTGTGATTTAAATTTCCTAGACAATTTTAAAAATATATAATATCAGTTTACATTTTGTGCTTTGTATTTATTAATAAAACACCAAAGAAAAACAATTAAAATGTCTATATTGGCAATTAAATTCGTAACAAATTTAATTTGTTTACGTGGCACCATTGTAATCAAAATTAACTTCTGCAGTCATGCTAACTAGTTCTTAATAATTATAACAAATAATAAACACATAATAAAAAGTGTTTTTCAAGCAGTATGCGAATTCGAGAACTATAAAACTATTCATAAATTGATAATAGAAGGATAATAATATAGCAATATAAAATGCATGTCATAGGCGCGCTTAAGACTGGATTAAAACTTTGCATACTTTAAATAACCTTCTTTATGTTCATGGGTACGATATTTTATTCAAAACGTCTAAAAATTCAACGGTATATATATAATTTTTTTTTAAATTTGATTATTTTTTATTGCGTTTATAAATCCTATGTATTCATACTATTATTTTTATATTTTGAAAATATGTTTTGTTTAATTAGCCGCTATTTTGTTAAAATGAAAGAAATGGAAATCTAACTTTCTGTTAATTAATGAACTTAGAAATGAGTGCTAGTCACCATCAATCATACGCGTGTTCAGTTTCAGAGAATTAATTTATCACTTATTTTATATAGAGCTTAGTTGAATTAATGTGCAAAATGTTTCGTTACCTTTAACATTCATTTTCAGAATTTTTATCAAATTTGAAGAATATACACATTTAGCCTTGACAAGAACTAAACGTTATAGAAATTTGACAAATCACAATTAAGAAAGAAGGGGGCAACAGGTTGAATGCCGGCTCAAATTTTAATTCTTAATTTTCTTTTAACTTGTCTTAGTTTTCGCCGGGAATTAAACAGGGTTTACTTTAGAAAAAACTCATCTTTCCCAATCGTGATTTGTAAGACATCAATAGCATTTTTTTCACCTAAATATTATTTTGCAACCTCCGAAGGCCATTAACTTGAGTTTTACTTAATAATGTTGTGTTATTTTTCTTTATCTTTCAATATTATGTCTCTATATTATGTTTCTTTATCTTTCAATATTATTCAATATTATATTTTCTTTATCTTTCAATATTATAACTTTTCAATCATTTTCCACCAACAATAATTTTCAAATGCACTATAAAACAGAAATGTTGCTTACTTGTTAAAACTTAGCAAAACTTTTCAGAGAGCAAAATTCGTTAAAAAGATTGTTTCTGAAATAATATTTTAGTTTATTTATATCTTCTTGCGCAGGATTTTTCCGGATGAGATCTAAGACATTATTTCTTTTTAATGAGCACAAGAAAAGCATAACAAAGGAAGAATGGGTTTTAATTTTATTCTTCACATTTCCTTCAACCGCTCCTAATTGTAGTTTATTTTTTTGCTTTTATTTTCGTTTTTTTTTTAAGTTAAAAGTTTTGATACTCTTCAAACACAATACACTCAAGGAAAGTTTTTTATTGTAGAAATATTTTAATAATTGCACAGAAACAATAGTTTTTCTTCATATTGAGTTTTATGCGCTCTTCAGAGCTTTCTTTCCAGTAATTTAAATGCTTTTGATGTACATTCTAACAAATGTAGATTTAATCACAATTTATATTCTTAACGAGCACTGCTGCTTAAAAAAATCTCTGAGCTTTAGTATATGTTCTTGAGAGAATTTGTACCGGTCGTTCACCCGACAGTCGGTCACCCGACAACTTGAATGTTCACAAACAACTCATTTGCCCGACAATTTATTCTCCTGACATGTACAGTAAGCAAAAAAAAGAAGAAAAAAAAACCCAGACAAAACTGAATAATTTTTGATCTAACGATCGGATCTTCATGTTCTAGGTCTCAATCTCAAAGGTTCGAAAAGGTGACCTCAAATATGCTAATTTATAAGTGCAGACAATATTTTAAGTTACGATATCAGACACAAAAACGTACTTTTTCTGAATACATATACTTTATTTGACAAATTTGGATTTCAGACCCCCAAAATTTAGGGGGTAGCCTCAATCTGGGAAATATGGTCCCCACTGCCAGATCAGGAGAGCGGTCAAAAGCGAGAAACCCTTAAATTTTGCTTCTTTTGCGTATTTCGCCATATCTTGAGAACTAAGCAAATTGTAAAATACTTGCGTAGAATTATAAAATTTGTTTATCCAAAGATGATTCCATACAAAAAGTAACTTTTTGTAAATATTTATTGTTTTTTAATATTTTTTAAATAATTGTCGAAAAACTTTTGAATCCTGAGGTATACACTTCTTACATCATTTAAAAAATTGAAATTATATACAGAAAAATTTAAAGCTTGAGCGAAATCGGGCGAAGATTTTCTGAAAAATTGAATTTTAAATTTACTACTTTTTAGAAATTCTATTTCTCCCAAACTATTCGACTGATTTCACTCAAGTTTTGTATTTTGCTACGTACAATTATATTCTTCAAAATTATGCAAATAATTGTATACCTTACAATTCAAGGTTGAACCATTATTAAATAAAATGAGAAAAAAATTATTTATTAAATTTATTTTTTCATGGAATTATCTTTGAATAAAGAAATTTTTTAATCATGTGCACAAATTTTTCAATTCGTTTAAAAAGTTCTCGAGGTATAGAGAAATACTCAAAAAGAAAAATTAACAATAAGGAGTCCAAACTTTGGAGCTCTTTCTTGGCCAAACTATTGGGACCATATTTCCTAGATTGTTGATTTTGGGTGTTTGTTATTCAGAGAAAGTACATTTTTGGGTCTTATTTCATAATTTAAAATATCGTCTGCATTTATTAAGATCAAAAGATATTCAGGGGGGTCCGTTTTTTCTTTTTCGTACTGTACATTTGTCTGACAATTTATTTTCCTGACCGGCACGTTTTCTCAATATTTCTGGTTTGAATGGAAAAGAACTATAAGTTTTCTGTTAGCATTGTTTAACGTTTTAATTAAGGCTGGGCTAATGATGGTAAGAAAGTGTAAGACTGATATTTAATGACTGTTTATCTTTTAATCTTCCACTCTTCTTTTACAGACTTCTATTACAGACTTCTACCTACTGGTGCTCCGGTCCTTGGACTAACTGAAGTTGCACATTCCGTCACCAATGACTTCGTTGACTTTCGCGGAGGAGTGGAAAACACCCCCAACCCATAATTGGTACAAGGGATCAAAACCGGGATTGTCCCTTGACCTCCCGTGTGACAGACGTACCCGGACTGTTCTATTGAGGCTTGCTAGTGGTCACATCAAGTGCCTCACTTTCAACGAGGGCAGGAAAACCTTCGTCACCTGCACCAAGTGCCAAATTCATCGGGCTTCTCCTGAGCACCTCTTGGATTGCATGGGACTCTCTAAGGAGGATCTCTATAGCAATCCCCTCCTAGTCTTCATCTTGTCTGACTCCGTCAGACAGAGAGGATAAGCAACAACAACAACTCTTCTTATTGAAAAACTCGGGATCTTCAAGAACTATAGTTTATTCTAGGTAGCATTAAAAGCTTTTCTTTCATCCTTTTTATGCTTTAAACTTTTATTTATTTTTATTTATTTTGGTTTATTTATTCAATTTTTGATTTCTTTATTTCTTTTTAATTTTTTTGTGTTAATATGTTTTTTAATTCTCTTCTTTTTAATTTTTTTTTCCTGATTTAAAAAAAAAATGAAATTATTTGCTTTCTTGTTAAACGAATCTGTCGGGACTGCCCTGTTGGAAAACTTACATGAGTTGTTGGGCAAACATAGCTGTCAAGAAAATGATCTATCGAGCAAACGTACCAGTCAGCAAAATAGTTGTCCAGCAAGCGAAGTCGGGCAGTCAGCGATGGGTATTCACGTGTCGGAAAAATGTACCAGACCCAAAAATACATTGTAGTTAAAATTTGCAATAGGGGATGCGAGGATATACTGCTCATAGCTCCGGAGAGTCTCGATTCCTTACAATCATAAAGATTACTGAAATGTGTAAACAATTGTGTGGTAAACTACTAAAAATTGTCAGAGAGTAAAGTCAATTAAGAGTACGAAGAATAAAATTTAAAAAAACATAAATTAATAAACACTTGATAAATATTTTAGAGCATCAAATAATATTTATGATTTTCTATCCCCAATGTAGCTTATTTATACAAATATATATATATATATATATATATATATATATATATATATATATATATATATATATATATATATATATATATATATATATATATATATATATATATATATATATATATATATATATATATATATATATATATATATATATATATATATATATATATATATATATATATATATATATATATATATATATATATATATATATATATATGCAATAAAATATAATGCAGATATATAATACAGATAAAAATATTACATTTAAATTTTTTGGCAAAAGAAATGATTTTAAATTTCCAGTTAAAAAATGTATTGATTTTAACTCTAACTTAGCCAATAAGGTTTTTTCTAATATTATTGCCAATCAAATTCATAGATTTTACAGGAATAATTCTAACTATAACGAGTTTTTATTAGATACTGATATATATAAAAACGATTTAATTAATAGCCATTTTCCTAGTTCATTTCTTAAATTCTATTTTAAAAATATCTTAAAAAACTTGGTACATTAATTTTTAATTTTTATTTAATTTTTCTGTTTTAAGAATGAGCTCTGATTTTTTCAAGGTAGGAACTAACTATGATAAGCTATTCCTAAAGCCACTGAACGAAATAGTTTGGATGTATGACCTTTTATACTGGATTAGTTAAATATTTTTTAGTTACTTTTTAATATTTATAGCCTCTTAAAATTAATTTAATTTTAATTGTCCAGTATAATAAACAGCTTATTTATTTATTTATTTATTTACTTATTTACAATTTTTATATAAGTGGAATGGGCTCTGGTTCGTAAAGAACCACCCCAAATGAATGCAGGTGATACGTGTATACTTTAAAATTATGTAAGGTTGTTATGAATAGAGGATAAAACCTATAAACGGTTTTCTATTCATGTATGCAGGCTCTGATTTTTAAATAAGTCACCCTATGAAAGATGGATATGTGTATTCTGTAAAAATATGTAAGGATTTATGAATGAAGGATAAAGTCTATAAACGGCTTTCTATCCCGACAGACTGACTTTTAAATTAATTTCCCTATGAATGATTATTATTATTTTTTTAGTCTGCTAATTTAGTCAATCCGTTAAACATTTTTATTATTATTTCAAATTTATTACATTTTTGCTAATTTTTTCTCATAGATGGCAACACTAATATTTTACTTAAAATTTTTTTTTCTTCTTCTTCGATCAAATATATATTTATTTCTTAATTTTATTTTATTCGATTCAAGCTATAAGCACAACTTCCAATATTTTACATCTTCGCGATTTTTATTAACTGTTTTATTATTGTAGTTTTAAACCTAAACCGCGTTTTAATTCACACCGGTAAGTTTGATTTCTTTTTACATTTTTCCTTTATTTCATGATTTTTTACAGCATAAGGTTTTTTGCGATATCGACACATATAAAGAATAATTTTTATCTTAGGATAATTATTCTTTATTCAGAAATATCGCATTTATAGCAATAGATGTGTCTTGATAACGACTATTTGCTTTTACCATTCTTGTTTCTGTACAATTTAGTTTTTTATTTTATTCATGTTTTTCATGTTAATTTGTATATATATATATATATATATATATATATATATATATATATATATATATATATATATATATATATATATATATATATATATATATATATATATATATATATATATATATATATATATATATATATATACATAAACGTATTTTTAGTTTCTACTTAAAGATGAGATAAAAACCATTAACTTTATTTTTCAGCAACTACCTTTTAAGTATTAAGCATCTAATTACTGTGTTAATAAGTTTTTTTTTTTAATTTCTCAAAGTTAAGCACAGGGAAGCAATTAAATTTGCTACAGATTACTTTTATTTTTTAACTGCTTTTTTTTCTCTTAGCAGTTTCAACTGGAAAGGGAAAATTGATTACGATCCTTTAATTATCTGTTATCAGATTAAAAAGTACGTAAGCTGTAATATCGAATAAAAAGCTATCTTTAAAACCTCATTAAGGGAAATAACCTCATTTTTTATGTTAGAAACGAACTGCTTTTCGACGTACAAAAAAAATACGATGCAGCTTGAGTAGCATTTTTTAAAAATAATTGGTTTAAAATATTCATATGATCAACATTTAAATTTTTTTTTATTTAAAATTACAATTGTTGAAGTTTTGGGATTAGTGTTTTCAGCATAATTGTACTTTAGCATTAAAATTGAATGGGATTTCGAGGAATTAAAAAAAAAATTTAGCAGATTTTTAGTTGTTTTTTATTGTACAAAATTTATGGGTAAAAAAGAAAACATATTTTGTTTCGAAATTATCATAGCTTTGAAAAGCTCAGAATAATAAATCAGGACTTTATTAATAGTACAAAATAACTGTTTATTCATATATCATCCCTTCTTTTAATAATTATTTGCCCTTTTTATGCCTTTGATTTATGATTTTACCTAATTAAAGGCCTGAAATTAAAAGCGGAACTCTCTTATTTTAAAGTAATCCTACGAAAATGAGTAATCCTAACCTCATAACGCAAAATTTCATGATGAACATATTTAAATCAATTTCTAAACTTATTAACCCTTTTACAATCATTAATCATTACAAAATTAAATAGGTTACATTTGTTTTCATTATAAAAGTTGGGAAATTTTTTTTAACAGTCAATATATGCAATGAAAATAATAAATACAAAATTGCATTCGTTAGCATAATGAAACATTATTAGGAATTAACTTTTCTCACTTTTATAATTGTAATCGTAACCTAACAAAAAGGCATATATTTGATATTAGAATCGAGAACAAAATTTGTTATTAGAACGGTGCAACATTTTGGAATATTCAATTTGAAAACTTTAAAATTTAGTCATACATTTATGCATATTATATACTTTATATATTGGTTATTTAGTTATAAAAACTTTAAAATTTAGTCATACATTTATGCATATTATATACTTTATATATTGGTTATTTAGTTATAAAAACTTTAAAATTTAGTCATACATTTATGCATATTATATACTTTATATATTGGTTATTTAGTTATGAAAACTTTAAAATTTAGTCATACATTTATGCATATTATATACTTTATATATTGGTTATTTAGTTATAAAAACTTTAAAATTTAGTTATACAATTGTGGTAACCAAATTGATAACAAAATAGTAGTAACAATGTGTTATCGATTAGAAAAAGAACCTTTGCTGACAATTTTTTTCCTAATAAAATTAATTTTTGTTCCTAACAGCTAGACTAATTGTAGGACACTTCAATATCTATGTATGAAAAGTTAATAAAATATTGTTGTTAGTAGTTGTTAAAAATTAAAAAATTAGAAAGTAAAAAGTAAAATATTAAAAATTAAAAATTTTATTGTTAAAAAGTAGTCCCACTTCAAATAAATACCTATCAAATTTTAACGATTATTGGAATTAATCCCAGATGTTATCCCATATTTTTTAGTTAGGAGCTAAGTTAAGCATTAAAAAAGCAACAATAGTAAATTTTCGTTAAAACAGATCTTTAGTTCATAGATACAAAAGTTTATATTGTAATAACCTATAAAACTTTTTATTTGCTAATTTATAATTGTAACCATTTAAACTCACCTTTAATAAAGAAAAACTCTATTATATTTAAATGCCATTTGCAAAATATTGCTTTTAAACTTTTTCATCACAGATATGACATGTTCACAAATATGACATATTCACTTTATGACATATTCACAAATATGGCATATTCACTTTAATTCATTATTATTCATCATTAAATAATTCATATTAATTAGTTATCAGATTAATTATCAATTAAATAACTATATTAAATAATATTAATTAATCATGAATTAAATAGTTATCATATTAATTACTTATATTAATAATGGTAAGATTCATTATTAACTAATTAATTATTTCAATATAAATATTAATTTATTAATTTTTTATTACGAATAATAATTTCTAAATTTTACAACCGACGTTAAAGTCGACCCAGGACCCAGTTTTGTGATTAGGGCTATCAATATTCGACTGCGTAGCCTTGTAACTTTAAGCCCGAACCATAGAACATAAGGAAGAAATGAGATGCCATATTTCCTTTACGAAATTAATTTGTATCTTTAATTTTTACGCTTTTTTCATTAGATAATAGTTAAGCATTCTCTAAATAGCATATTATAGGTCAAGGGGTTATAAAGGTTACAGCTCAACAATTTCGCCACGACGTGTGTTTCGCCACGACAAAATTGCACACTGACCACTTTACATTCCAAACAAACTGGTGCCTATTGACCTGAACCTGGCTGAGTCTGAAGTCACAGCAGGGAATCAAAGCGCAGTATATATATTTTTTAATAGATAGGCAATAAAAAAAGTTAAGTATAAAAGTTTTAAAAAAAGTATTATTAAAAGTTTTAAAACATTTATTATAATGATTAATTCGGTTTTCTCATGTGCTTGCATAGTTTTCCAAACATTAGGCAATATGTTTGTTCTAAATTCGCCAATTACTTTGAGCATATCTTTCTTAATTAATTTTGAGCGTTTTTTCCTTTATTCAAGCATTAATTTTTAAATGTTAAGTGTTTTCTGATAAAACAGTATTTAATAGTAATACTCTTTCATTACTTAAGTGATCAGAAAATAACTTAAATGATCAGAGAATGACTTAAATGATCAAAGAATCCACTGGAAGGTGATGAAGTTTAAATATATATGTGTTAGTTTACGTCAAAAAAACTTGATGCATTTGACGTCACTATGACGTCTCTAATGATATTTTTTCAAATGCATAAAAATACGATCCTCTAAGAGTACTCAAAAGTAAAAAGATTACTTTAATTACGTTTTTACTCAGTTTGAATTTTATCACTTAGTTGAAAGTTTTCCTGCATGTTATCAAATAGAATTTTTGTAATCATAAATAACTCCTAGGTCTTCCTGTTTGAAGAAAGCTAATTAACTATTCAGACTACGAAAATTAAACACCATTTCATTTTTTTCATAATTTAACAATGAAAAATTACGAAATATCTAAAAATTAAATTTTAAATATTTATAAAATATAAATTTTATAAAAATGTTGTAAATTGCTTAAAAGAAATAAAAATTAAATCTTAAACGCATTTTTCTTGCAAGACTTAGTTTCTAAAGTTTGATTATTTTGAAATGAAAATTTAAACTAATATTTTTAATTAATAAATGTATTTTTAAGTCATTAATTTTATTATGCAGTTTATTTGACAGAGTTTTAATTTTTTAGTTTTCATATTATGACTCTTTATCCATTGAAAATTGTTATTAGTATATAACGAACTAAAACATAAATATGTGTTTTAAGAGAGAAGCGTCCTCTTTACAAATTACGGTGGATTAATTAAAGTTAATTTGTATTATAGATTAGGCTTAAGAAATGCACACATGGAGTGGTGCATTTCTTAAGCCTAATGTATTCAATTTGGCAGTACTTCCTGTCTCAACCTAATTGATGCTCTGTTACTGTTATACTTGACATTTTATCTTGCCATATGAGCATCTTAATCAGCATGTTAAAATTTCTTAAGTATATAAACAGAGGTGATACAGATTGACAAATTACGCCAACCTGTCGGAGACAAATACAGTTAAAAGAGAAAAAAACGTTAGAAAATGTAAATTATAAATGTTAAAAGGTCAATGAAAAATATTTATTTCCAAATGTGAGAACTGAGATCCTTTATTAGGGAATTTTTGTTTACATGTGATGCGATAAGCCCTCCTAAAATCCGATTCAATACAGGGCATGTGTTCCTTTATCCGGGAATTTTTGTTTACATGTGATGCGATTAGCTTCCTTAAAATCCGATTCAATACAGGTGTTCCTTTATCAGGGAATTTTTGTTTACATGTGATGCAATAAGCCTCTCTAAAATCCGATTCAATACAGGGCATGTGTTCCTTTATCGGGGAATTTTTGTTTACATGTGATGCGATTAGCTTCCTTAAAATCCGATTCAATACAGGTGTTCCTTTATCAGGGAATTTTTGTTTACATGTGATGCAATAAGCCTCTCTAAAATCCGATTCAATACAGGGCATGTGTTCCTTTATCCGGGAATTTTTGTTTACATGTGATGCGATTAGCTTCCTTAAAATCCGATTCAATACAGGTGTTCCTTTATCAGGGAATTTTTGTTTACATGTGATGCAATAAGCCTCTAAAATCCGATTCAATACAGGGCATGTGTTCCTTTATCCGGGAATTTTTGTTTACATGTGATGCGATTAGCTTCCTTAAAATCCGATTCAATACAGGTGTTCCTTTATCAGGGAATTTTTGTTTACATGTGATGCAATAAGCCTCTCTAAAATCCGATTCAATACAGGGCATGTGTTCCTTTATCCGGGAATTTTTGTTTACATGTGATGCGATTAGCTTCCTTAAAATCCGATTCAATACAGGTGTTCCTTTATCAGGGAATTTTTGTTTACATGTGATGCAATAAGCCTCTCTAAAATCCGATTCAATACAGGGCATGTGTTCCTTTATCCGGGAATTTTTGTTTACATGTGATGCGATTAGCTTCCTTAAAATCCGATTCAATACAGGTGTTCCTTTATCAGGGAATTTTTGTTTACATGTGATGCAATAAGCCTCTCTAAAATCCGATTCAATACAGGGCATGTGTTCCTTTATCCGGGAATTTTTGTTTACATGTGATGCGATTAGCTTCCTTAAAATCCGATTCAATACAGGTGTTCCTTTATCAGGGAATTTTTGTTTACATGTGATGCAATAAGCCTCTCTAAAATCCGATTCAATACAGGGCATGTGTTCCTTTATCCGGGAATTTTTGTTTACATGTGATGCGATTAGCTTCCTTAAAATCCGATTCAATACAGGTGTTCCTTTATCAGGGAATTTTTGTTTACATGTGATGCAATAAGCCTCTAAAATCCGATTCAATACAGGGCATGTGTTCCTTTATCCGGGAATTTTTGTTTACATGTGATGCGATTAGCTTCCTTAAAATCCGATTCAATACAGGTGTTCCTTTATCAGGGAATTTTTGTTTACATGTGATGCAATAAGCCTCTCTAAAATCCGATTCAATACAGGGCATGTGTTCCTTTATCCGGGAATTTTTGTTTACATGTGATGTGATTAGCTTCCTTAAAATCCGATTCAATACAGGTGTTCCTTTATCAGGGAATTTTTGTTTACATGTGATGCAATAAGCCTCTCTAAAATCCGATTCAATACAGGGCATGTGTTCCTTTATCCGGGAATTTTTGTTTACATGTGATGCGATTAGCTTCCTTAAAATCCGATTCAATACAGCTGTTCCTTTATCAGGGAATTTTTGTTTACATGTGATGCAATAAGCCTCTCTAAAATCCGATTCAATACAGGGCATGTGTTCCTTTATCCGGGAATTTTTGTTTACATGTGATGCGATTAGCTTCCTTAAAATCCGATTCAATACAGGTGTTCCTTTATCAGGGAATTTTTGTTTACATGTGATGCAATAAGCCTCTCTAAAATCCGATTCAATACAGGGCATGTGTTCCTTTATCCGGGAATTTTTGTTTACATGTGATGCGATTAGCTTCCTTAAAATCCGATTCAATACAGGTGTTCCTTTATCAGGGAATTTTTGTTTACATGTGATGCAATAAGCCTCTCTAAAATCCGATTCAATACAGGGCATGTGTTCCTTTATCCGGGAATTTTTGTTTACATGTGATGCGATTAGCTTCCTTAAAATCCGATTCAATACAGGTGTTCCTTTATCAGGGAATTTTTGTTTACATGTGATGCAATAAGCCTCTCTAAAATCCGATTCAATACAGGGCATGTGTTCCTTTATCCGGGAATTTTTGTTTACATGTGATGCGATTAGCTTCCTTAAAATCCGATTCAATACAGGTGTTCCTTTATCAGGGAATTTTTGTTTACATGTGATGCAATAAGCCTCTAAAATCCGATTCAATACAGGGCATGTGTTCCTTTATCCGGGAATTTTTGTTTACATGTGATGCGATTAGCTTCCCTAAAATCCGATTCAATACAGGTGTTCCTTTATCAGGGAATTTTTGTTACATGTGATGCGATAAGCTTCCCTAAAATCTGATTCAGTACAGGGCATGTGTTTGTAGATGATATTGAGTGAACAAAAATAAAAACCTTCAGTACAGCAGTGTTGAATAATGAAAAGCAATGGAGTTCTTTATTCAAGACATATTTTGGATGTTCTTTTTAGAAAGAGTTAAAGTGCATGTTTTGTTTTGTCTACGTATGACAGTACTCATTTACAGGCAATATCATATATGATACAGGTGTTCAAGCTGTTGTATGGGCTGTTTTTGATTCGTTAGTAGCAGTTAAGATAACTTGAAATATGTTTTTTTATAGAATTTTTAATATTCGATAGTAAATCTAAATTGGTAGCGCAGCAGAAGTAAGAGGTTCTTTTCTTTTCCTTGTAAATGTATTGTATTTTCACGTTTAGAAATATGAAAAGAAATAACTTTTTCATTTCTAAGAAATTGCTTAAGACATATTTATTATCAAAAATCACATGAGAACGTAATTTATTATTATTTTTTTTGCCTCATGAGTATTTTTCAAACATAATAAAAACCAAGCGATTTTAAGGTTATTTTGAGAGAAGTATAATAATTGATATACCGTAATTTTTAATGAAAGATTCATAAAAAGGCAACAACATTTACTTTTTAAAAAGTTATGCATAAGGAAATAATTTTGTCCAATTAAAAAAAAGCTGACAATTAGTAAAATTTTGACATTTTATTTCAATGATATTTTATCATTGCAGTTTCTATACTTTTCTGTACGCATTATTTATTTGTATATCTTGTAAACATTGCCTATTTTTTAATATTATCGACTAAATTACTACGTTAATGCTACTCACATATTAGAGTGCTCAAAAACTTTACTGGTAACATTTAATTATTTTTATGAAATGCTAGTTTTTAATTGCCTCATTAATTTTGGTTATGTTCATTTGGAATTACGTTGTTTTTAATTCATTTTCCCTTTTTATTTTTGTCAAGGAAATACAAAAACAAACTTACTTTTCCACAAATGTACTTTAAACAATGTGAATAAAGTTCCAATAAAAGTAAAAAAAAGCTTACTTTCCAAAGTTATTTCAGAAAAGTGGTTTAAACTACGATAGTTTTTATGTTAAACGTTAAACATAATTTATTTGAAACGAGATTATTAAAATAAATTTGATCCCTCGCAAAGAAATTCTTTTTATCTTAAATTACGCGAGTCAAAGACATTTTTGCAAATGGCGTTTTTGTTCGCATCACCTTTTTTTATTTAGTTAATGAAAAATGTTATACTTTAACGCATCGATACTTTCCATGTCAATAAAACTTTTTCATAAGTCTCAAGTGAAAAGAAACATATTTTTTTTTATTTTTTTAAAAACTTTCAAAAAAGCTCGTGAAGCTATGAATAACTTGACGCTTTTGCTTTGAATTCATTACTTCTTGTTATTTTAGCTTTTTTAACGGAAAAAAAAACTGACGGAGTTCTTTAAGAAATGCTTTTAGCGAATGTCTTTCAAGTAATTACGGTGCAAGAGCGTAGTTAGTATGACAACAAAAAATTTAAAAAAATGTTAAAGTAATAAAACTTGAAGTGTTATGATGTTTAGTTTAAACGTTGAAAATATAGTTAAATTATTATTAAAAAAAAGTATTTTTTCAATAGCGTGCCTTAAGATATTTTTAATTTTGTAGAGTGAGCTTTTTTACTGTCAAAACTTTTGTTATGCAATCATTAAAACTAATTTATACTTAATTGATATGAATTCTACATTATTATTGATCTACGAAGTAGTTATAAATCTTTGATATTATTTATTTGAACATGAATATTTAAAGTTTGAAGTTCTAAGTGAAAATGAAACATGAAATTTTTATAAAGGAGTTATTATCTCTCTATATTAAAAATAATCACAAGAGTTGATGAGATGTTCAAAATTTCCTTTCTTTTGAAAAGTATTGTAATTTTAGACGCTTTTTTTCACGAATTGTTTTTTCTTTACGTTTCACTTTGTTTGTCTGAGCAAAAAAAATAAACTAAAAAACTTTAAATTACCAAGTCATTCAAAAAAATATATATAGGAAATGCGATGAATAAAATTTAACCTATAGCAGCTAGTTAATGTCGCTAGCTTAATTAGTAACCTCTGTCCTGCGGGACGTCTCCACCAAGCACATTGAAATGCCTCTGCAAAGTTGAAATTTTACTTGCTGATTGTGAATTTAAGCGCTTTTTATGAACTTTTTTATCACTTATTTGCTTTAAATAATAAATACTATCACTTTATAAAGAGACTTAGTTTTATTTTTCTCCCTCGAGATCTTTATTTCTTATGCTTCCGCTTGAGTCGCAATTGAAAGTAATGAAAATAAACGAAATAAAATAATAAGAAGAAGGAAAGAGAGATTATATGTTTCCAGATATAATATCGTAACATTTCTATTGAACTTTTAGAACATATAAAGAATTTGATTCAATGAAGATAAAAAAAAAAACTTTTATCATTAAAATTTATATAATGGCATAAGATTATAGCTAATTATCGTCATTAAATAAAATTAATTCTATTTTATTTCATACTGCGTCACACCTTTTTTCACAAGTGTAAGGTTTTTTTCAAGTGCAGTTGATTTATTCCAAGCAAATTTTAAAACGACGTTTCAAATCCTGGAAAGAGTTCATTTCGTTATGATGAATATAATAACAATTATATAATAGCATAAGATTATAGAATAACAAATTTATATAATGGTATAAAGATAGTAGCTAATTATCGTCATTAGATAAAACTAATTCTATTTTATTTCTATACTGCGTCACACCTTCTGCTTTCACAAATGTAAGTATTTTTTTCAAGTACAGTTGATTTATTCCAAACAAATTTTAAAACGATGTTTCAAATCCTAGAAAGAGTTCATTTCGTTATGATGAATATAATAACAATTATATAATAGCATAAGATTATAGAATGACAAATTTATATAGTGGTATAAGATAGTAGCTAATTATCGTCATTAGATAAAACTAATTCTATTTTATTTCTATACTGCGTCACACCTTCTGCTTTCACAAATGTAAGTATTTTTTTCAAGTACAGTTGATTTATTGCAAACAAATTTTAAAACGATGTTTCAAATCCTAGAAAGAGCTCATTTCGTTATGATGAATATAATAACAATTATATAATAGCATAAGATTATAGAATGACAAATTTATATAATGGTATAAGATAGTAGCTAATTATCGTCATTAGATAAAACTAATTCTATTTTATTTCTATACTGCGTCACACCTTCTGCTTTCACAAATGTAAGTATTTTTTTCAAGTACAGTTGATTTATTCCAAACAAATTTTAAAACGATGCTTGAAATCCTAGAAAGAGTTCATTTCGTTATGATGAACATAATAACAATTATATAATAGCATAAGATTATAGAATGACAAATTTATATAATGGTATAAGATAGTAGCTAATTATCGTCATTAGATAAAACTAATTCTATTTTATTTCTATACTGCGTCACACCTTCTGCTTTCACAAATGTAAGCTTTTTTTTCAAGTACAGTTGATTTATTCCAAACAAATTTTAAAACGATGTTTCAAATCCTAGAAAGAGTTCATTTCGTTATGATGAATATAATAACAATTATATAATAGCATAAGATTATAGAATGACAAATTTATATAATGGTATAAGATAGTAGCTAATTATCGTCATTAGATAAAACTAATTCTATTTTATTTCTATACTGCGTCACACCTTCTGCTTTCACAAATGTAAGTATTTTTTTCAAGTACAGTTGATTTATTCCAAACAAATTTTAAAACGATGTTTCAAATCCTAGAAAGAGTTCATTTCGTTATGATGAATATAATAACAATTATATAATAGCATAAGATTATAGAATGACAAATTTATATAATGGTATAAGATAGTAGCTAATTATCGTCATTAGATAAAACTAATTCTATTTTATTTATATACTGCGTCACACCTTCTGCTTTCACAAATGTAAGTATTTTTTTCAAGTACAGTTGATTTATTCCAAACAAATTTTAAAACGATGTTTCAAATCCTAGAAAGAGTTCATTTCGTTATGATGAATATAATAACAATTATATAATAGCATAAGATTATAGAATGACAAATTTATATAATGGTATAAGATAGTAGCTAATTATCGTCATTAGATAAAACTAATTCTATTTTATTTATATACTGCGTCACACCTTCTGCTTTCACAAATGTAAGTATTTTTTTCAAGTACAGTTGATTTATTCCAAACAAATTTTAAAACGATGTTTCAAATCCTAGAAAGAGTTCATTTCGTTATGATGAATATAATAACAATTATATAATAGCATAAGATTATAGAATGACAAATTTATATAATGGTATAAGATAGTAGCTAATTATCGTCATTAGATAAAACTAATTCTATTTTATTTATATACTGCGTCACACCTTCTGCTTTCACAAATGTAAGTATTTTTTTCAAGTACAGTTGATTTATTCCAAACAAATTTTAAAACGATGTTTCAAATCCTAGAAAGAGTTCATTTCGTTATGATGAATATAATAACAATTATATAATAGCATAAGATTATAGAATGACAAATTTATATAATGGTATAAGATAGTAGCTAATTATCGTCATTAGATAAAACTAATTCTATTTTATTTATATACTGCGTCACACCTTCTGCTTTCACAAATGTAAGTTATGATGAACATAATAACAAAATGTTTATTCATCTTTATCTCCATATCTTGCACCCTGTTGTTCTCACCCACATCTCTCAACTAATCTCATTTATTTTATTGTTTTGTGCAGGCTTGTTCCTTTTCCTTTACTGGTTAACATGATTTTTCAAAGCTCTGATTCCTAAAAAAATAAAAAAGGAAAAGCCGCAGGTTAAGTGCCCTACACTTGAAGCAAAATTATGATTTTAAACTATATATATCATCTTATTGCTGTGAAGAATTATCTGGGCTTTAGAATAAGCAAATAACTTAATGAAATTTATTAAACTGTTTGCTAATTTGGTACCTAACATTTTTCCACCTAGATGGAATCTATCAAAATCACTATCTTATTCTCAGGTTTCGCGAATTTTTAAGAGATTAAGTTTTTAAGTATTAAAAAATTAGACTACAAATACTTTTCCTTTCCACAAAACTATGGCTTTTCTCCATAGTGGTTGACGTTTTGCATCATTTTCAGAATAATCATAATTAAGCGCTAACTTTAGATGGGCAAAAATTGTACTAACATTTATGAGTACTGTCGCAAACTCACTGCAGTTATGAAAATAGCATATTATTTGCAAAAAGCATCATTTCATCAAACGACGAAGCATTAGAAAAACAACCTTACGTCACTTTACACGTGTTTATCTTCCTACATTTCTACTATTCTTTCGTGTTTCGACAATGAGGATGGTTATGCAACCGAAACTATTGTGCACCCAACGTCCATTCAGTACCTGATTTTGTTTTGCTCTATTCATACGTAGCACAATCCCATTTTGGATATCCTCATTTGGATAATAAATTGTTCTTTATTTTGTATCGACTTTTGAATAAAAAACAATGATGAATGCTGAGTAATCAGCGGATTTGTTGACCATCACTTTTTCACCACTTCCCTTTTTTCAGCTCAAAAATATGAACATTTATACTTAAGAACTACTCACTATGACGTCATCCCGGGCCTTTCCTTTAAGTTTCTCTTGGCTCAATGGATCTCTCTGCCCTCTAGCAAACTCAAAAGAAACTACTCTCAAAAGAAACAGTTGGTTGATACAGTGGGTTTGAATGGTTGACACACAAAGGTTTAAAATTTATTTTTATTTACTTCTGTGTGATTAATGGGATCAACTAATACTTCTCTGTAATTTATTGTTTTAAATTTGAGTTTATCGGCTTTATTTTTTTTTAAAGTATCGAATTAAGATTGGATTCCCTAGATTTGTGTTTTGAAATATTTTTACGGTGTGCATTTGTATAAATGCATTGAATTTTCTAAGTAATTCTAAATCATTTATCTTATATTTTAATTTTCCTATATGAAAAAGTGCCGCTTTGGTTGTATTTTTATCTACTCTTGTTTACTTCCTTCCTTTAGATGATAGATTCTACTGTAAACAGAGAAAACACAAAAAATTACACGAATTAGACTTCATGGAATTTATTTCTTCAATTTAAAAAGAGTAATGATTTAAAAGGAGTAAAAAATGTTTAAAGTAATCATTCATATAATCATGTATTTTATTCAACATTGATATAAATTAAATAACACGGAATGGTGAGAAATTGAAATATTTCAGATAAATATGAATTTGCTTTTCAAAATATAATTTGCTTTCATTAATTCGCGTTATCCAGAATTAACATCTGAACCTTTTATAAAACTTAAACAAAACAAGTAATCAAACGATTACTATGAAATTCATACATTTAATTAAAAACAATAAAAGAAAACATAAAGTGGATCAATATTACTCCCACTCGTTAACAGCCGATTCGTTTATAATGAGCGCGAAGGGACCTCAATATTCGCTAGTCACAACCAAGTGCTCGTAAAAATAGGGTTTGAGAAAGAATCATAGAACTTCATACGTAATACTGATATAGTACTTATTTATTTTATTTTTTATTTCGATACATTTCAAAAGAAGTTAATTGATTTGGTTTAAACTGTATCTTTGGTGGGCTTTTGTTCGTAGGAATTGACTCATGGCCCGAAAAACATGGGCAACAAAGAGAAATTCACCGAACCGAAAAATATCAAAAAAGAATTTTTTAATGGAGGAATTATCTGAACTGATGAGGTAAAATTTAACCGAAAATTTGGGAATCACAAATATATTGTTCTCTAAAGCTGGTGTTTTCTCGTTAAAAGTGAACTATACTCCATTAGACTTAAAATTGTACGAATTAAGTAACTCTGATTTCTTTGTTAAATCCGGATTCTCGTTCCATAAAGGTCCCTTATTAGCCTGACTGTAGTTAGTCTTTTTTGTAGTAGCTGAAATCGTTTGGAAGAGTGCAGCCATTTTGCATATTTTAAAAAAAAAATGCGTTGTCTTTTTTTATACACTAATATTAAAGTGGAACCTCTTTGTATATTCTCCGTGTTTAGATGTGTATAGAATTGCAGTCGCTTCGTTTAATTCAAACAGCAGCCAAATATATTAAAAAACAAAATAAACTAGCTCATTTTTCTATAATTTGCATTCCATATTTTAAAATTCAATTTTCAAAACTATAAACAAGCATAAGGAACTATTTGTGGGGAGAGTAGCTATCGACTATGTCAACCATCATCTATGAAATGGTACCCCAACATGGAGTCGAGTTAACATGTCTTATATACTAGTGAATTGTAGTGGTAATTTCGTAGTGGTAGATACGCTACAGTACTCCCCCACCAGAATTATAGCAGTGATATAATTCGATACATGGATACCACTAGTTGCTGTATTTGTGACAGACCGGGAAAGCTGGATTAAGGTCGCCGGGTTTTGAACATTAGTCATGAGAGCTGTATTAAGATCATGGTCATGCTCCTGTATTGCCGTTAGCAGTCGGGTGTATGCGGGTTGACGTTGTGTGTGATCGAGACGAGACTGAGTAGCAACAGTGCGAAGAGGTGCATAATGTCGCAGTCACAAGTAGCAAGTCAACTGTTTAGTGTGGACCATCCACCGAAGTAGGCGCTTCCAGATCGAAGTGGGCGTTGCTAACAAGGTAGGCGTGTTCATATCGAAGTGGGAGTTACTGCCAAGGTAGGCATGTTCACATCACGTCCGGGTCACCAGCGAGGGGATGGTGGCTATCGACTATGTCAACCGTCATCCATGAAATGGTATTCCAACATAGAGTCGAGTTAACATGTCTTATATACTAGTGAATTGTGGTTGTAGTTTTATAGTGGTAGATACGCTACATATTGTTGCCCCTACAATTACAAACTGTGCAATTTTTTGCTATTTCAAAATGTAACGCTTAAGGAAAAGGAAGAAAATGTGAGGGAGCAAAATAGTCAACATAAACATTTTAGTGCATGTTAACAAAAGGAATAATGGTTGCAACTTCTTCATGCCAAAAGTGGTGTATTTAAATACCAGGAAAGTTCATTTAAACCTACTTTTAGTGTGAAGTAGGTATCCTAGTTTTGGTGTTCAGTAAGATTAAAATTTAGAAATATTTTTTTACAACTCAACTTACATGTGTTTTCTTGTAAAAAATGTAGATATTATTATTTTTACTTTAAACATTAAATGCAATTTATGTATAAAAAAAATAATTTTTAACATAAAATAATTTTGATAAATTTAAAAAAAAATTTGAAATAAAATTATTTTGTAAATCAAACGCGCACTCAGCATCGGAATAATATTAAAAAAAATAAAAGCAAAATTATACAAACGCTTAAGTATAGGGATAATTTGTTTCAGTGCAATTAGAAGAGATAAAATATAGTAAAAGATTTACAATTAATAGTTGTTTAATTCTCATAATCTTACAGATTTTTTTTGTTTCTAAAATTTGAAGAAATAAATAAAAGTATGAGGAAGTAATTTAATTGTATAACTAGAGTCTCTTATTATGAAAATGCAATTGTTATCGCAAATCTAATTATAAAGGATGTTTTCACAAACTAAATTAATAATAATAAAACTAAATAATTATATATATATAAATCTCTTTAATGAATTCAGATTCAATAGGAATTTATTTCAAAAAATGTTTTTGAGTTAGAAACTGCTTTTTATTATATTTATTAAGTTATTAATTAGAACAAATAAGTGGAATTATAAATTTTCTTTCTGTAATTTTGCTTCCTGTAACAAAGCGGATTATTCCTAATTAATAGATATGCACTGATATTTTTCTTTGTGAAGATCAGTTTAATAGCCAATTAAAACATAGAATTTAAAATACCGCAAAATTTTTGAATGTGGTTTTAAGGCATTACAGCTTTACTTTCTTATTGTCAGGAATCATAAAGAAATGTATAATATGAAAGTTAAACTTTTATTACTTCAAATTTCCAACAAAATTTTTATAATCTCATATAAGTAATTAAAAATGAAAACATAATGTTACGCAATGTTACATTAGTTTCTTTCTTAACGCATATTTCCTTTACGAAAACTTTTGCTGAAAGATAATGCTTACAAAATATTTTAAAGATTAATTCATTAATAGAAATGATGTTACAGTTTTAAAAATTTACTGTACAAAAATATTTAAATCATTGTGAGACTAAATTTAAATTTTTTTTTAAAAAATCTGCTTTTTTTGCATTTTCTTTGAATGAGTAAGTTTTATGTTTGTGTGCGAGAGTGCTTAGAATTGCGCTATTAATTTTCAAAATATGGGGGAATACCGAAAGTAAAATTAACATTATAAGTAAACATTAAACTAAACTCAGTGGCGCGACAGCCCATAGAAGGCCAAGGCCTACTGTGCCCATCTCAGTCTTCTTGACCTTGGGATCTGGGGTGCAGGAGCAGATATTCCGGTTAGGTGGTCAGCCGAAGTCAGAACCCCCTGTGTTTAGTTCCCAAACATACTTGGTACTCACTTATCGGCCCACTGAAGGGATGAAAGACTGAGTCAACCTTGCCCGACCCGAGGATCGAACCCACGACCTGTGGCAAGGGAGCGCGAAGAGCTACCACTCAGCCACCGGGCATCATAAGTTAACATTAAAATCATAAAATTGACTTTAAAGTATAATTAAGATTAACATAGCATAAAATTAACATTGTTCAGAATTTTGATCACCCTCCAAACTTAAGCATTGGAAACATTTCCCGGATTGCAAATATTGCCTATATATAGTAGGACAAAAATTCAAATCTCTTAAGTTATAAGGTTGGTTAGAGAGTTCACTTACAGACATTATATGAAATGCCAGTCTTAACTAAAATCATATTCAAGGACCTAGCAGCCAATGATTTTTCATGCACTAGAGCAAAATATGTTGAACATCAGCTTACCATACATAAGAGCATTATTGTAGACATCAACTTATCATGTATGAGAACAAAGTATTATAAATATCAATATTGCACACATGAGAGCAAATTATCATAGACATCAACCTACCATCTATGAAAGCAACGTATTGTAAACATCAATCTAGCAAACATTAGAGCAAAGAATTATAAACATCAGAAGATCATATATGAGAGCAAAGTATTGAAAACATAAATATAGCATATATTAAGGCAAAGTATTGCTGTCATCAATCTAGTAATCACAAGAACATTGTATTGTTAACACCAACGTACCATACAAAGAAAAAGTATTGCGAACATCAACCCATCATTTATAAGATGCAAAGATTAGACGACATCGATTTCGCTTTGTAAAAACCTGATTCTTGAAGTTAAGATTTGATTGAATCTGAAAAAAAAACATTCTTTAGGTGCTTTATTGCGTGATTTCAATTTGCTTTTATTGTTTTCCACCCACATTTTTAGCATTTAACTATCAAGAGTCATATGATTTTTTTGAGGTGATGATATGAGTTACTTTAGTGCATTTCTTTTCAGAATGTGTTTCCAACATGCGCAATTTGTATCGGAAGTAAAATACACTAATCATGTACAGTTATTACCTGGTATTTTTTAGTCGAATCTATCTGATAATTTTAATCTTCATACAACTAAGAGAATTGGTTGTTTTATTTATTTAGCTAAATTACAAATTGACATACTTTTAAAAAAATACTATTAAAAGCATGGATTATACAACAAATGTAACAAAATTCTAACGAATTCAGAAAAATTATGTATAATAAAAATGTTTACATAAAAATATATTTTTCAGTTATCTATGTTGATAAAGATGCTGCCATTCAAAAATCCTATTCGTGCAAATCTCTGGCAACCAACAATAAAAATTTAAACCTAATATTGATTTAAAAACTTTGATATTTCATAACTTGCAAACAATCTGCACCAACATTCATTTAAATAATAAATATTATTCAATAAATATCATTACAGCCTATAAAAATCATTGTATAAAATGCTAAAACAAAAATGCTATCTTTGATTAGTTACAGTTCTTCAGTTATCTTTTTTATTATGCTGTTACTTTGCGCACATTTATATCTCAGGGCAAATCCAAGGTAACGAGCCCATCACAGCGGTTCTTTACTTTATATACTCACTATAAAAAGGGGTTTTCCAGAAATGTGTCAAAATAGCTAAGAACCAAAAATAGTAGAATTTGAAAATCCCCATTATTGAGTATAGTGATTATATTCAAAACAGCAGAACAGCATTACAGTTTTATGACTATGGCCAATATTGTTTAAACAACAAATTACTCAAAATGAATACATGATGTGACGTTTTTGATACTATGCATTTTGCTCAAAAATTAGTGTCACTATACTCGATAATAAGTGTGCGAGGTTTTCAAACTCGATTATACTTATTTCGAAGCTATTTTAAATCACTTTTTCTCAATTCCTCTTCCTTCCTTACATGCACTTTTTATATATTTGATTTTCAAATTTTAATAATTATTATTATAATTATTTATTAATAATTATTTTTATTCTTAAATTTGGTGCTCCTCCCACTATTGTGTTGAAATATTTTGCTTAGGTTGTTAATTTATTAGACGCCCGCCCAGAGGCTGAATGGTAGCTCTTCGCGCTCCCGTGCCACAGGTCCTGGGTTTCATCCTCGGGCAGGGCAAGGTTTCCTTCAGTGGGTCGATATATGAGTACCAAGCATGCTTTGGAACTAAACACTGGGGGTTTCGCGTTCGGCTGACCGCCTAACCGAAGCATCTGCTCCTGCACCCCACAGCCCAAAGGTCAAGAAAACTGAGATGGGCACAGTAGGCCTTGACCCTCTATGGGCTGTCGCGCCGCTGAGTTTAGTTTTTGTTAATTTATTAACTATTTCAATTTTGTAAAATAATTAAACTTAAAAAAATATTCACCTTACATTAAAAATCTGCTTAAATAGTTCTTTCTTCTTTTCTGTTTGTTTCCTGTGTTAGTTTCTTGTTTTATTTCTGTAATTATCTTTTATTATATTTTCTACGCACATACAGCTTTTGCGCAGTTAATAAAACTTAAACCATGCAATAAATTTTCATGTGAAATCTATTTTAAGAGTTCTATTCATACCATTAACACAATACTTTATTAAATATCAATATTAATGAGTAAATTATTTGCAATGAGTAAACGTAGTTCGAACATTGTTTAACGAACTTATACAGCACATAATTAACGTGTAAATTAAGAAGTCAGAAACACCGATTAACAATATGCATAATAAAGTTAAGGATGAGATTTAATTATGTTAATTAATTAACGCTAGTTCTATCAAAACTTTTCTGAAAAGAACAACACTTCCTTCCGCTTTTAACAAGTAGTAATTTCTGAAACTATAAATAGCCGATGCACTGAGAAGTCGGTTACAGCGACAAATTATGTAACGCTTCAACAATGCTGGTAAATGGTGCTTGACTCCCGGTTCCGGGAATGAAGACTCTTCAAATAAACTGGAATGCTGCAAAATGTGCTTAGAAAGAACGCTTTATATCCAAAAGACAATAAGCCATATATTGACATTCATTGATTTAGGATGAAACAGTTTTCAATTCGGTGCAAGTATTTTCTCTAATTCGGATTTGTCTGTATGTTACTAACAGTTGAATGAAACTATATGCTTTTAAAATGCTACTTCAAAATGCCACATATCGAAATGTTGCTTTTGTAATGAATTATGAGTATCAAATTTATTTATAAATGTTTTTTTTTGTGAGTAACTAAATTTTTATATTATAATTTTGTTTTTAAAAATGAATATGATTTTTCTTGCTCAAAATTATTAAGAAATGTAGAAAAGATCAATATAAGAATGCAACACTAGTGTTTACTGCACAAATAATTTATTTTATCATTTTGATGAACAACTTTTCTAACAAAATGTGACACAACACGCTGTTGAACTCCATAATTTTTTCTGAGAGTAACTAACTTTTTATATTACAATTTTGTTTTTAAAAACGAATATGATTTGCTCAAAATTATCAATAAATATAGAAAAGGTCAATATAAGAATGCAACACTAGTATTTACTGCACAAATATTTTGTTTTATGATTTTGATGAACAACTTTTCTAAGTTTAACCTTCTTGAAATAAATAAACTAAATTATCATTATTTATGCTTCATAAAATGTGACACAACACGCTGTTGAACTCCATTAGTTTAAAATTTCAACGTACTCGAATTTGCAGGAAGAAAGAAAAAAAAAACATGAAAATTTCATATGGCTGGTGAGGTGTTACACTAAGTATTACTCTTTATCTCCATACAGTAACAGGGAAAAATGCATCACATGTGAAAAAGTGCTGAAATATTACTTTTCATTAATATGAAGGGTGTTACGGAAATGTTGACTCAAACTTTAAAGGGAAGCAGTGGGTATCATGAATATTATGAATTGCATTAAAGGATCTTATTCCTGGAAGCGTATAAGCAGATCTTATATTAGATAAAACTCAGTTAGCGAAAATTGAAATTGGCGTTGAAAGAGCACTCTTGACAATCGCCAAAAGGCCGTGTGGTTATGTATTTGTTTTGTTTCCATCATTCACCAATTTTAACATCAATTCGACACTTCATAGTTTTAAAAAATCTGATTTTCCTAAAATTTTCAGGTATGTCATTACTAAAAATTATATAAAAATAATGGAAACTAGTTCTTCAATTAGTTCATACAATGATATACAAGCTTGAAAAGACACCTTCAGCATGGGTACCTACACTTTCCCGTAAATCTCATGCAAATGAAACCAGAAAAATTCTTTGCAGGTAAAAGATAAATTTCTGAAGATAAATAATTATTAATATATTCCAATACAAAGTAAATACTTGACACGTATAAAATCATAACTAAATGATAAATTAGGTGCAGTATTTAGAATGAGTAACATTTTCAAATTAATTATTTTTTGCTTCTAATAAGTTTTGTATTTTGCTTATTAATTATTTCTTTAAAAAAATCCTCCTTGTTATAGTGCATACATATTCTCTTGCCTCTGTTAACTACATTGTATTTAGATATGTTTTGTTCTGTTTATGAAAATGTTTAGATTGCCACTACAATTAGCCACTACAATATTTTCATACTTCTTATTAAATGTATTCAGAGAAGTAAAATGCTTTTCCTACTCGCTTCGCTCACCCGTTCAATTAAAATTATTTTAAATAATCTCCAAATAACTTTTATTACTCAAATAAACCGATTATTTTACATGTGATAAAAATTGTTAATTTAAAAGACTCTAATATTTTGTTATTGCATAGAGGAGACTTCATTTCCAATTTTATTCTGATTAAATTAAACTTAATGATTTTGCTCAAATACCATCGCAACATAAATAATATATTTTAAAATTTTTGTTATTGTATTTTTTTTATTTCTCAACAAAGAGATTATTCAGCAATAATGCGAAAACTTAGTAATTATATATTTAGCAGCTATTTTGAATTTAATATTTTAGTTGCATATGTTCATTATACAGAGTTTTATAATAAAGTTCATAAAATTCATTGAACAATTGAGTACTACTTTTTAAAATGCAAGTGCAATTTTTCTAATTTAATAATTGTAAAAGGGTATGTAAATAACTGCGTCATAAAACTTTGCGTAATAAGTCTTAAATGTGAGTTCTATAACATATAAGTTCAGTACATCTAGCCTCTGTTGGAACCAACCTTCCAATTTTAAAAATAAAGATTTTTTTTCATAAATTTTATATTTTCTTTTAAAAGATAATATGAAGTTTGAGAATTAAAAATTATTTTTTATAAAAGATGATAAAAATTTTGATTGATATTATTATTTGACAACAGAAAGATTCGATATTGGAGTTAAGTTAAACTTTTTGTAATTGAAATGTCATTTGAGCGAATGAAAATAAGCATATTTATTTTAAAATTACATATGACTGTTAAATACATTTTTTTAACAATTTTTGATAACCAATATTTGACTGCGTATTTGTTTCGAGCAAATGTTTTTATCTAATCATTAAAACTATAAGCTTTCATAAGATATTTCATTTCATCAGGAGATTTCGTCTTCTATTTTGGAAAAAGTTTTGATATTAAGTATATTTTTTCGCTTGTTTGATTTGAATTATTTGCTGTAAGTTTTAAAGGTATTTAATTCTTGAAATTCTTAGAGATATATTTTAATCTTTTAGGCTCGATGAACACGCATAAGAAATTTGATTTAGTCAAAACTCGCATTGTGTGGGACACTTTTCAAAGCTCAGCTGAAGGATATCTTCTTGGCTTCCACCAATTGCTAAGAAAAAAAAAGAAATATCGCTGAAAATGAGCACAAAAAATTGATAATCAAGGAACCGCAAAATCTCATTAGTAAACTAAATAATCATTTCCATTATATTTCATAATTAACTATATTTTTGTTAAATATATTTTATAATACTTAATTCATTTAAAAGTATTTCAATTTCGCAGGATGTTTCGTACTGTCTTTCTTTTAATTAAGAATTCTTTTATGACTCAAGAAGTTAAAAAGTCAAAATATCAAAACCACTTCCATAGCCAGATAAACTTATAGTTGTTTCGAGTTTTCAGCTGTTCTCAAGTTCCTACGGCATTGGATTGGGATTCAATGTTTTAATATCGATTAGCCAGACTTCATTATTAAGGTATCACTAGTATTTTCAATTTTTTTAAATTTAAATATTTAGCCTAAACCTTTATTGATTTTTCTAGTTATTTCAGTTTTTTTTTGTCTGTATCAATAAAAAAGTTTGCATCACTGCAGCGGTAACCCGCAATAGATATTAAAAAAAATATGATGTACAGGTTAAATGATAAAATGAAATTCCAATTTCGGCTATTTCAGGATAATTTTTATCAAATATGAAAACATCGTCTGCTACGTCTTACATTACCAGATAAAGAAAAAATAACCTTTTCTTAGCAACCATTATTCAAATAATGAATGCATGAAAAATTCTTAATAATGAAAAATGCATTACCAAAAGGATCTATAGCTTTTAGCATTACAGAGACCCAATTATCAATAATAACTTAATTTTGTCAAATTATACTGTTACGACCTTTGTTTTAATCCGAAATTTTTTGTATTTCATTAGAACCCTCTTGCGATTCTCTTCCATGGTAATGACGTCACTGCTAATGGTCTGTAATATCAGTTTATGTTACGTAATTGTGAAATGGAATATACGATAAGAATTTTTATTATATAGCACACGGTAATTTTTCTTCAATTAAAGATGGTTGATTTGAGATTCTTTTTCTTCTTCTAATATATAATAATATTCTAGCAAATAAATATTTAAAAATAGAAAAAAATGAAAGAAAGAATTAAATGAAATACTTACATCGTTGTGCTGGGGTAACTCTTAAGCCTAATTTCAAACAAAACTCCTCCGCAGGTCAAACAGCATTAAAATATTTATCTCATATAGTATATAAAAATGAGTGTCTGTGTGCATGTCCCTTATAGACTCCATCCGACAGAACGCTATGAAATTTGGCATACAGATAGTTCAAAGCACGAGGATGGCCACTGTTGACATTAGAAAATTCTACGAGAAATCATTCCAGCAGGATGAGCGAAAAACTAAATTGAATTTTCTGATTGACTAAACGTTAGACATCGTTTTAAACTTTATTATAAGCTAGTGGGCTGCACCCCCTGCTCGCTAACGCCCGCCAACCCCCGAAAATTGCTACGCAATCTTATATGGTTTGCTTCGCAAACCAAGCTCGCTTCGCTCGCTACTAACTTAGTTACATTCAAATGACCAAAATTCTAAGAATTTAAAACAATCATTCAAATCCATATAACAACTTTTTTTAGAAAAAAATTACATCTTTTTAGTAAATACTAAGTCATTAAAATAAATTTGAATTCAAATAAAGACTCATTGACTGAGACTCATTTTTCAATGAATAACTAATAACAATAATAAAACAAATAAATTCGTGATATAAATCAAAAATCGTCAAATAAATTCGTAATATATAAATTCGTGAATAAAAGCGCTTTCTACAAAATACTAAAATAGAGATCTATCGACAAAGACTACTCACTTCTGCCTAGCTTAATAGTATGAGATTGCCGCAGCTGAATTGTTATTTCAGTTTCCGTATTTAAAAGCGCTATATGTTGAGCCACCTTTGCTAGATTTGACAGGTGACATTTTTAGCGGCAATCATTGGTCGATTTTCTAGCGTTGCCATTCGGGGAGTTGTAATGAGGCTTTTTTATGATGTGTAAGAAAAATATATATATAGATGATTCAGTTTTCAAATATTTTGATGAGAACATCAGTGATAATTGCTTATAACTCTATTTGATCGAAACAATAGTTTATTGGGCGAATTTAAATATTTCTATTATTTTATATTCGTTCATTTCGTTATTTTATATGTCAACGAGCAACGTAGGATGGTAACACGCGCGTCTTACGTCACTAAATTTATAACTTTAAAGTAGTCTGATAATACTCACTTTTTTTATATATATATATATTTTTTAAAACGTATTTCTAAAAATCAACGGTAATTGAATAGAAAATAGAAATTGAATATTCATACAGGCAAAGTTAATGTGAATGTGGTACTAATTCGCTTAGGAGAAACGTAAAAAATCGCTATATTGCTATTGACTCCAATGATGCTTAATTAATGTATGTAATGCATGCATATTGAAATCAAAGAAATAAAGCTATGTACTAAAAAGAAAAAATAATGAAGTAAAGATTTCTATAGAAGAACCGTAAGAAATAGTAAAACAAATAATTGATGACAATAATGCTTAATTAATGTTGATAATATGGATTAAATGATGGAAATAAAAAACTTATGTACTAAAAAGCAAAAAAGATACTTATTTGTTTTAGGAACCATAAAAGTATGCCATATTATTACTGAAAGTAATACTTAATTAATATTGATAATATGTATTAATTTAAATGAAATAAACTATGTACTAATAAGCAAATTGAGAACATTTTATAGAAAATTGGTTTAGGAAAAACAAAGAAAATCGTCATTCACAGATGACGCTTAATTAATATGTACCATCGATGGTGATCTGCACTACTGGTATTATGGTAATCAGTACATTTTTGGAAATAATTCTACAGTGGCGTTTTCCGTAGTTTCAGAAAATATTTTTTGCGGTGGTAGCAAAGATAGGGTATTAATATTTTACTGAATTAGAATTAAAAGAACTTTTTTCCTCCACTACTTATAAATATTTTAAAAGTAAAGTGCTCCAAAATACTCCAAAAAGATCCAAGTAATCATGATCCAAAATAGTTATGAAAATCTAATAAAACTTCTATTAAAAAAATCGGCTTTAGCTGGCTGCCACTGACAAATGAATTTTGCACAAAACTTAAATGTTGAAGGGTTATGTTAAAAATACCGAATACATGCGATTAGTGTAAAATATTACATTAATTTTTATTGATTATTGATTTTAATTGATTATTGATTTTAATTGATTATTGATTTTAATTGATTATTGATTTTAATTGATTATTGATTTTTGATTATTGATTTTAATTGATTATACTGATTATTAAAAGTGCTCCAATACTAAGCAGTTTTAACGCCGGTACTTTGAAAATAAGTGCTTTACATTCCCTACAAAGGGTCAGGTACCGGAGAAAATTATTTGATAGTGGTAAATTTTGACTTTCATGAGTTGTTCGCAAGCAATGGCATCATACGAAGGGATGCTAAATACATTTTATTTTTATTCTAATGGGATAATCTACAAAAAAACGAATTTTGCTAGCTTCAATAATGTAAAGCCACCAAAAATGGCAACAAATAATATTAAATAAAAGAAATTGAAGCTTTAGCTACATTAATTGGAAAACTTAGTAGAAGAACCAGGTAATTGGCAATTTAAGAACGAAAAATGAAGTTGTATCCGAAATATTTTATAATTAATTTATTAGAAGACGGGACTAATAATTCTTTGAATTATTTTATTTACCACTGCCATATTTGAAATAAAAATCATTCAAGTATACTAAAAACTGGGGTGGATGTTAAAATTAAAGTGAAGGCAAAAACAGTTTTGTTACATTAAACATGCCCATATTGATGCAACCACTTTATGTTATTTTCTTTGAATCATTAATTCCCCGAAAAATGTCACTCATCTGGTTCTTCCATCAAGCTCTTTAATTGTGTTGGTATATGTCTCTCAGCTTAGAACATAATGTCTAATCTTTCTCAATACTGATTAATTGATTCTTACCTTTTTTTATTCACTCCGTGCTAGGAACGGCCTTTCAGCTAGTTACTAAATAAATAAATTAAAAACAGTATTTTTGTATAATTATAAAAAAGCGGGATTATGTTTGTAGAAAATTACTTTTTTTAGAATTTTCAAACATAAAAAAATGCTTGACATTAATCCAATTTTTAATCATGAAGAAGGAATTCTTCTTTATTCTTTTTTGCTCTAGATATTTACACGAGTGTTTTTTTTATAGGAAAAACTGTTTATAATTTTCAGTTTAAATTTAGTTTTTCAGAACATAGTCTGGTTTGAAATAGATTTTGAAAAGTCTGTAAACATTAGTGCAACGAGTTTTTCGTCCGCTTAATACTTAAGTTTAATATTTCGTTAAAATGTAATAAAAGTGTTATTATAAGAAGTTTGAAATATGTACCTTGTTTGATGTTTTCAACAAAACTTACTAAAGTTAAAGTCAAAGAAGAACATATTTTAAAAAAAGTTTGTTTAAACAATAAATGTATAAACTAACCTTTATTTCCCAACCTAAAGATTTAATTAGAAAAATAACTCTATCGTCAACACGAATAAAAGTCAATGGTCTGATTTATTCTCAAGTTATTTCTGAAACATTTCCCATCGATAGAGAGAAGCTGATTGAGGTTAGGTGGAATACTTTTCGTTAATCAGTAAATAACGGATTAGGGAAATGGAACAAACCGTATGGGTTCCATCTGCAAGATAATTTTGTTCCCCTCCGCAGAATATCCTGACAAATGTACCTCATTTCACCTTGCGCCAACTCACGAAATTAAGTCAGAGACTTAAGCCTATTCGTAATTAGGTTATCGATCCTTGGTGATTTACTTCGGTGAATTATCAAAAAGAATTTATTCTGAATATATATATATGTATATGTCTCTCTCTCTCTCTCTCTCTCTTTATATATATATATATATATATATATATATATATATATATATATATATATATATATATATATATATATATATATATATATATATATATATATATATATATATATATATATATATATATATATATATATATATATATATATATATATATATATATATATATATATATATATATATATATATATATATATATATATATATATATATATATATATATATATATATATATATATATATATATATATATATATATATATATATATATATATATATATATATATGTATATATATATATATATATATATATATATATATATATGGAGAATCTCGACATTCACGTAGTCGCTTGGTGCATGTCCGAAATATTTGCTAATTACCCTTATTTCTGACCCTTACCGGTGAATGTCAACAATCACATAGTCGCTTTGGTGAATGTCCGAAATATTTGTTACATCCAATTTTATATTAATTTAATCGTTAATATTATTATATTTATTTGATATATTTATATTTATTCTATATTTTAATACTTACTGACGATAGATTAGAAGAAACATCAGTGTTTGGAGTATCGGGCAAATATATACCGGGCAATGGCACTTGACCTTAAAAAAACATCAGTGTAGGGTATACCGGGCAAATGTATACCGGGCAGTGGCACTTAAGCTTAAAAAACATCAGTGTAGGGTATACCGGGCAGTGGCACTTAACCTTAAAAAAACATCAGTATAGGGTATCTAGTTTTTGGAAAATAGTGAATTGAATATGTTTCTAAAATAAGCAGAAGAAATTTGAAACTAAAAATATATTCAACGCAAATATATAAACTTATTTAAACGCATGGAACCTAGTTTTTGGAAAACAGTGAATTGAATATGTTTCTAAAAGGAACAGAAAAAATTTGGAAGAAAAAACTCTTTTCTTCCTTTCATTTCATTAAAAGGAATTGGTTCAGATATTTCAGTGCTTTGTTATTTCTTTCATACATAATTAGTCACCCATTCGGTGTGGTGGATAGAATCTTTACCTATCACGACTCCGGCCGGAGTTCGATTATCCATGCAAATAGCTAGATATTTGATTGGATTCTGCAGTCTTTGACAATATTTATTGTTTCGGATTCCCTTGATATGTTTTTACGTGATAGTGTTTGACGTTTTACTTACTTTATGTCTGCAAATTACGTTTTTGTGCTTGATTTGTAACTTAAAATATCGCATTTGGTAATTAAATAGCATATTTAAAATTAGATCCCCGAACCACTACGATTTAGTTTCATTACGTAAAAATCCGATCATTAGATCAGGATGTTGTCTTTCTTTTGTGTGCTCTGTAAGCGTAAGATGCATTGTTCACTTAATTCTGTATGTATAAGAGCATGTTTCTAACTTTTACTTTCAGATTGAATATTTTTATTATTTCTAGCAGTTTATCCGACGATAAATTAGGCGGCGATACCATTATAGAAAAGACTAAAAAAAATTTACTAATAAATCATAATTTTAAAAGAATAGAAATTGTGGAATATAAGTATTTAAGTTTCTTCCTTATTGATGTAATTAAAATAAATTTAGGAAATACTTCAACTGTTTTTACGCATTTTAAATCAAACTCAAAATAAATCTTTTGCAAATAAATAGCAAAATGTTAGAAAAAAAGGGTGGAACAAATGTTAAAGAACAAATGAGGCTTTAAATGGAGCATTTAGAAAGAAAGCATAAATCAAATTTGGGTGGAGAATGCTAAGGGAAAAAGTTTTTTACCTTAAACTTAAAAGGAAAAAGGTTAAACGCTCGTTTAAGAGGAACAATAACAACTTTCAAGGTCTTCTTCAGAATATAATTCGATGTCAATTGGGTATAATATGAAAAAAACACAACTACTTCGATTTAGTAGGAACAACATATGACGCAATGCTAAACGAATGGAATTTAGTTGTTGTTTATTTAGTTATTGTTATTAGTAGTTCGTGTTATTTGTTTTAGTTGTTGTTGTTTATTTAGTTGTATTTAGTTTCAGTAACTTTTCTTTATAATGCAATAAAATCTGGCGAGCAGCTATTTAAACGATCGAACACTTCGTTTGTTGTGGCTTGAAGTTAGGCTCGCAGAAAATGTCGTTCATGGGTTAAATTTAGTAGGAACAACACAACCTGTGATGTAGGCTATATTATACCCAATTAAGAATTCGTTGCAGACGGTTCCTAATAATTTAATTAGCATATTACGATTTTGCTCCTTGATTGTCGTGTCTGAGCAAACAATTTTCAAATGAACATCAATTTTTAATAAGATTTCAGTTTTTTTTTTAAAAAAAGCTAGTTTTTCATTCTTTTAGTAATTTGTGTATTGCTGTAATATAACATTTTAGGAGATAAAGTTTGATGTTTCTTTTTTTTTACCATTTCTTTGGAAACAGATTGTGCAAATGGTGAATTTCACTAATATTTTCCATCTAAAACTCTTAATTCAGAAAAAACACAATATCCTGGGATATCGTGTAATATTCATCGGAATATTTCATCGTATAAAAAATAACAACGCGTTTTTGTGTTAAAAGCATTAATCATAGAATACTCCATATAACCGTGGAGATATATGGAGTATGGCTCCATGGTCCGTTGAGGTACATATATGTCACGGCGAAAGACCGAAATCGGTGGTTGTTGACTTTCACCGGTGAATGTCGACAAACACCAAATACGTCGGTGAAAGATCGAATATTTCATTACATTCTTGTACATTCGGACCCTCACTGGTGTATGTCGACAATCACAGATATGCTTTGGTGAATGTCCGAAATATTTATTACATTCGATTTGATATGAATTTATTCGTGGTTATAATTACATTTATTCGATATTTTAACCCTACACTGATGTTTTTTTAAGATTAAGTGCCACTGCCCGGTATACATTTGTCTGGTATACCCTACACAGATGTTTTTTTAAGGTTAAGTTCCACTGCCCGGTATACCCTACACAGATGTTTTTTTAAGGTTAAGTTCCACTGCCCGGTATACCCTACACTAATTTTTTTATGGTTAAGTGCCACTGCCGGGTACACCCTACACTAATGGATTTTTAAGGTCAAGTGCCATTGCCCTATATATATTTGCCCGATACTCCAAACACTGGTGTTTTTTAAGGTTAAGTGCCACTGCCCGGTATACATTTGCCCTGTATACCCAACACTGATGTTTCTTCTAATCTATCGTCAGTAAGTATTAAAATATAGAATAAATATAAATACATCAAATAAATATAATAATATTAACGAATAAATTAATATAAAATTGGATATAGCAAATATTTCGGACATTCACCAAAGTGACTATGTGATTGTTGACATACTCTGTTGAGAGTCAGAAATAAGGGTATTTAGCAAATATTTCGGACATACACCAAGCGACTACGTGAATGTCGACATTCTCCAGATTTCGGTGTTTCACCTCAACATATATATTCGTTTAAAAAAATTGAAAATTTTGGTGCTCCTCACACTATTATATTGATATGTTTAGCTGCGGTTTTATTAATACAATATTACGAAACAGTATTTTTCGAATATAATCGCGCGAGATGATGACGAGACTATATCTTTCCCTTATTTATTTTATTTAGCAGTTCGTTCTTAAATTTAAATTTTAATGAAAAATTACCAAATGAATGGTTAAAAAACCATATATTTTAGTTTTTAGTAACCAGAGTTGCATTTTTTTTTACCAGAAGTGTCATTACCATGCAGCATGGTCATTTTAGTAATAATTAATTAATATATTAATAATTAATTAATAATTAATAGTTTGTCCTGCCGAATATGTTAGTCGTTCTCGTTGATGAAAATGCAAACTGTGGGATTACCAAATTTGACCATGACTCAAAAAATAAATGTTAATAGTTATCTCACTTTTGTTATAAAAACCAAGATCATAACAAATGATAGATTGTAAGAAAAACCAAATAATTTCATTATACTATTTTGAATAGATTTATTTCTAATCAATCAATCACAAGTAGGACTTTAAAGAAATATCAAAATTTTTCAAAAAGAAAAAAAAAGAAATTTAAGTGCATGTCAACTAAGTAATTGAATATAAACTTAGATCAAAATGTTTTTTTTTTAAATTATAGAATAAGGTAAAATAATAATAAGATCTAATATTTTTCCCTAGAGAATAAATAAAAAATAGAAAAACTATATTAAACTAATTAAATTTTTAATTGCTTTTTGATAGGTATTTATTTTTTTTTATGTTGATTAAAAATAACTTTAAGTGTGATTCATGATTTTATTTTTGGTTCATTATTATGAGATTATTCTTTTAATAATGAAAATAATGTTTTTTTAATAAAAAAAGGAAGTCTCATCATATTATCATAGAATAGACATTTTTTTTTGATGATTTTTTTTACCTCAATAATTAAGGTAAGAAATAATTTATTAGTTAATAATGCTCAAAACGAAAAAGAACAATAAAGTGATTACTGATTTTTGTAAGCTTTTTACTTATTAAATGACGAACAAGTTTCTGAGTCAACTTAATTCTCCATATATTTTCCTAACAACTGTTTTGTTTTATTTCATAATAGTCTGATATCGCTATTCAATAATACTTAAAGAATTGCGGAATTCTTAATGTGTAAAAAATATGATTAAGCAAATTTCAATAATTATTTAAAGTAAAAAAATTGCAGGAACAGTTGTTTTTCTTTGAACCTGTAAATTCTACACATGTATAGTCGACATGTAGAATTTACATATTCAAACATAAGAGAAAATGTGACGCAATAAGCGACGTAGCGTGAAAACCCTTTAAAAAAGTAACTTTTTGAAAGATAATACTCTCAATTAAATAAAGATTTATGCATTAAAGATTATACTAGTTGCTGAAATAGGTTACAAAAGAGAAGAAAATATAAATAAACGTTAATTTAATTTATGCAAAGAAATACCAGAAATGCTTATGTTTTTTGAATTGCCGTAAAAAATACTTTTTTTCCGAAATTTTGTAATTATACAAAATACATATTATGTTCGGAAAAGATTCGGAAAGAAACAAATTTAATTACTTTTCAGAATCAAATGAAGATTTCAGAATCAAATTAATAAATTTAGTTGAATATATTTGATTTAACTACAACATTTATTTACAGATTGGAAAAGAAATATAAAAATTTTAAGAATAAAAATTACTCACCAATCTACTCAGCTATAAAAAAAAGAATCAGGGCATGCCTTTTTTTCATTTCTTTTATTTAAAAATTGAATTTGTGTGAAATAAATAGGCCATAATTACATCAAACAATACTTTATTGTTAAAATCACAATGTTTTCCAACTTCAAACACATTTTACAACAGTTTCACAATCCATAAAACTTACATTAAAATACAACAGATCATAGTTATTATCAATTCTTTTTTACAAATAATTCCATTACAAAGCATCATCGCAACATCAGTTTTTACCAATGACATTTCCGTAGTATCAATTCTTCCTTTAACAGCTGTTTCTAATAAAATAAATATCAGAGAGATGAGGGCATTCTTGAAGTTTTATGTGAAAACTTCATTTATTCAATGTACTTTTACACAAGTATGACATGAGTAATTCAATGAAACTGATCAAAACATATTAAATTCTGCATTAAGTTAAAGAATCTCTTGCAAACACACTGTAATAAATTCAGGATCAAATTATGATAAAAAGCACTGGGACTAAGAGTGCCAGTATTTTTACCGTAAAATCCACTTTTACCGTGAAGTCGAACGAGGCAAAAAAAAATTGATATTCCGTAATTTTTTCAGTAATATTTACTGTAAAATAACTGAGTCACTGTGATAAAATAAATATTACTGTATAATATTTACTGTAAAATAATTGATTCGATTATTAAATAAATATTACTGTAAGAATCATGGCATAAAATTTTATGCTGAAAATATATTTTACAGATGCTACACTCATTGTACCAGTACTTTTTACGGTAGTTCGATCCGGAAATTCGTACAGTGCATGATTTTTTTTCCTTTGCAAGTATCAAAAATACAGGTAATACAAAGCATTTACATTTTCGTAAACTTTTTTAATTTTTCACATTTTTGGTGACCAATTTCTGCTGTTCTTTCCCTTTTAATTAAAAATTGAGAAATGTGACTTTTTTATTCCAAATTTTTTCAATCAGAACTTTTACGGTCAAACCTTAAGTTTTGTCACTGAAAGTTTAAAATCAGGTAATAAAAATTTAAAATCAAGTAAATTTAAAATGAAGCAATAAAAATTTGTATACCTAACAATTCGATGTTTTTAGCCATTTTTGAATCAAATTATTTAAATAAGTAAGCTCTGATTTATTTAGCATGAAATTATCTGTGGTATGAGTTTTATAATTATATTTGTTATACAACACATTTGTAGAAGAGTAAAAACTAGTTTCAATTTTGTAGTGCAGCATTTAAAGTTAAACGAAACACAAAAAATGGCAGAATTATTTAATCATTTCACCCAACAGAAACTAAGAAAGTAAAGGGAACTTTAGAAATTGTAAATGTTAGTTAAATAGTTTAATCCAATACATATCATTTTCATTCTTTCGAAATGTTCAGCAAAACATAACTTTCAACAAAACAATATTGAGTAAATAATATTAATAATATTAACTAAAAAAATAATATTGATAATATTAACTATTAACAAAAATATGAACTTTTTTAACTTCTAATTGAAATATTTTTAAATCATTAACCAAAAAAATTTCACAATCACAATGAAGTTAAATTTTAAATGTAAAATTAAGTCACACTATAAAAAAGTAAATTTTTTTAGATTATTTATAATTTTTTATGATATTATTGAGTCAGTAAATAGTGTTTTGAATTATATTTAAATATAAAGTTATATTTAAATATTATAATAAATTATGTTCTAATATAATTTTAATTGTATTTAAATGTAAATATTTGAATAAAGTTTAAATATAAAAGCAGCAAACATAATAACATATAGAAAATTTAAGTCATGCTATTCGATGACATTTTGAAAGTGAAATTGAAATAATAGATACATATTTTAACGAATTCCTTCAATTCTTTCGACTGCTGCAGACAAAATAATGTTATCATTGAGAAAAAATAAAATAAAATTTATTTAATCTTTGAAAACCTATTTCATGGCTCAGGATGCAAAGTTTCATGAAATAAATTTCAGTTTTTTTTAGTCTGCCTTTAAAAGGTTTTCATACTTCTTTCAAAGTATTGAGTTATCATTGTTTTTTGAAAAAGAAAAATATATATTAAATTCTAGATATTTGTTCTAACTTTTCCGTTTAAAATTGTCTTAAACTTTAATAAAGAGATATATAAAATTTTATTATCCCATTTTAAAATGCTATTTATTGTATATTGTCCTATCACTAAAAAGATATAATCCCTACGCTGCACAAATGATCACAATACAGTATCCAATTTTCTGTTTCTGTAATCGAAACGAAAGTTTCTAAAATAAGCCCTATTTGTTCTCTAAACCAAAAAATACCGCACTCAAAATTATTTGTTTACATTTTTGAAGAGACTTAGAAACGTTGCGAGTTTCTTTCAATTAGTTTCATGCATTGCACTGTTAGAAAATTTAAACCTTACGCTGCACAAATGACCACAATACAATATACAATTTTCTATTTTTGTAATAGAAACGTAGGAAGTAGTAATATTTTCTAGTCTTTGGAACAGTGATTGAATTTTCTTTTTTTTTTCCCTTTCATACATTAAAAACTTAACTTATCACAAAGCAATAATATTGAATCGATTTCTAAATATCATAACGCCACTGGATTCCAAACCACGGTCTCGATGACAAGACTATGCTCTTCTTACCACTAAATTCTGATATTAGACTCAAAAGGAAGAAGAAAAAGATATACAAAATTTTTCCGTACGCTACCAGTGAAGTGGCAACGACTTTTTATTTCCGAAATTTTTTTCGGCTGACCAATCTGTGTTGAGATGAGGGAACTGGTCTTGCATCAGAAAGGTTCTGAGTTCGAATCCCGGACAGGGTATGGATGTTCTTTTATTCTCTGTACTATCTGTCCTTACTGTGGGTGCAGCGTTGGCCCACTCAATATGGTGCCCCTGAAAAAGTGGCCAACAAATTTGCCACTCAGATGCCTATATTGAGGAAATGCCATTCCCCAGGTGGGCATTGGAAGAAAAAAAAAATTCGTCAATTTTTATTTATAATCATAATTTGAGACAGTATTTAATCAGTATTTTAGGCTTATTTCTAATTCATTATTTTAGTGGTCGGATAAACATGTAAAAAAGAAAAGAACACACCCAATTATAGCCTTTGTATGCATCGGGCGTGTCGAGCAATACGGGTTCGGGTATATTATTTCATCGATTTTTGTTTTATGGAACAGTGAATTTGAATTGAATGAATTTGATGTGAATTTGAACAGTGAGCTATGATAAAAATTATATAAACTATTTATTATTTAATTTTAATGATTAAATAAAGATTGCATTGAAATAAAGTATCATTTTGGTGCACGGGATTAAATCAGAAATACTGGTTGATAGTTTAAAACTGAATTACTCATGGTTACATAATTTTCATTGATTATTGATATTTCATTTATTGTTAGTAGAAACAGCCATTGCTTAAAACTCCGTTTCAGCCTTTTGTATGTTGTCCAAAAATATAACAATTATTGATTCACAGTCATTAAGGAACAAACACATCTACAATATTTACTGATATAATGTTCACGACAACGAAGATATCTACGCAGGCATTTAAAAATTTGTACCTAGATCAATATGGATAATAAGTTCATTGCCAAATAAACAAATTCTCATAATACTCTGGAAATAACATTTTATATTTTATAATTTACCCTTATATTGTTCTATTATTTAATTGATATAACTTGTTAAAGCTAAAGTTTCTTAAAATGCAACAAAGATTTTTAATTTTGAAAAATTCTTTTTCTGAGTTAATAGTCTAAAAATTCATAACTAAATCCGACTCAGCATTATATGTATTGATATTGAGGAGATATTGATTTTATAAGGATTCGAACACCAAACCAGCCAATTTAGCATTTTTTCTATGGAAATAAGAACACGCTTTACAACAGTTAATTTAAAATGCAAAAGCATATCTCATTTCTTATTTAGTTGAAAAAATAATTTATTACATTTTATTCTACTTGGACCCATATAAAATCGATGTTAAACTTATTACTGTAAAAAAATTTAATTTCTCTGCTTGAAAGTTAATAAAATACTAAAAACTGCACTAAGCTAAATGGTTTACATCTATAAGCTATAGCCTATACAAATCCGCATGCAAAAAGTTTAAACTCCATAAATTAATTAAGTTTATCTCACTGTAAAATATATGCGTGTAATCTTATCCGTCCATGTATCGTTCGCATAAATATGCAAATTTCATAGTAAAACATAATTATCTAGTTCAGGACCAGTGAAAGGAGGAAGAAGATATTCCCCAGTGCACCCCGAGAGTTTACGTACGCTCTTTTTCCATTTGCATCCAAATAGAGTCTCGGTGCTGCCATCTAGTGTGGTAGAAACTAGACGTCCAAATTAACATGGCCAACAGTATCTCACCCATTGTGGTGGTCCTGAAAGAGTGGATACCACTTCTGGAGAACGCACAAGGTCTTCTCATCGAGGAGACTGATTGTGCAGCTCATTGGAAATAAAAAAAAACTTTTTCCATTTAGTTTTATTTTCATTTAAAAATTCATATAAACCACATTTAAATACGCTACAATTTTTTATTTATTATCATAGTGCCTAATATATATATAATAATGCATATAATAATGCATATTATATATATAATAATATAATGTAATAATGCATATGCTGTAATAAAATGTGCGTGATATTTAAATAAAAGCAATATCAAAACTGACCCTAAACTTACAAAATGCTTTCTAGAAACCTACACCCACATAAATCATTAAGCATTCCATCCTTTTCCCACTCCGTCAAAATGCAATCAAAAACCTAGAGCTTAATAACTCATGTGTTCAATCCTCTCGAAAAAGTCGAGCAAGCTCAGTTGTTAAATACCTTGAATAAAGGAAAGAAAAAAAATGAAAGTTCATATTGAAGGTCTGCGCCAGAAAGATGCAAAATAATCATAAGGTTAATAGCATATGGACGATGAGTTTTGAATTTTGAACTTTTGGCAATGTTTCTCAAGATCAATATTGACTAAGTATGTTATGAATTCTTACAACAACATTTTTCAGTCACTTCACGAAAATATATTATAACAATTAATATGCTCTTAAGGTATCCCTGAGCATAAAATTTCATTTTATAAATCATCCATCTTTAAAATCAAATGAATGAAAATAACAATGAAAAATAACGTAAATTTGAAATGTTTAAATTAAAGTAGTTATTTGAATAAAATTATATATCAGTTAAAGTTGGTGTTTATAAATGGATAAATTTTTTTAATGTAGTATTGAAAATCAACATTGAGTATATAAATACAATTATTTCATGAACATTCTGATGTAATGGTATTAGTCACGGTTCTGACAAAAATGGGCATGTTCTTAGTTTCAAAGAGTAATTTGCACAGAAGTAAAACAAAAATCCAATAAAAAAAGAAATAAAAAGTAAGCAAATGGTAATAAAATAGTTCGTCTTAATCTCTAACGCAGATCTGATCAGATCTGTAAATCACAGCAAATTAAACCTTTAAGTATTGTTTATACTACGATATGTAATGTTTCAGTTCACCAAAATAGTTTTCATCAATATTTCCTTTAATCTTTTCAGAAGATAGGAAGCAAACAAATACTGATTTCTTTTTCCCCAAATACCTTGAAGTAGATGATAAGAAGAATAATTTTCATTAATATTGGCTTATCACAATAATGGGGTTTTTAAGAAGACTATTTTTCCTATTCATCACAACCATTCTTTTTTATCGTCTTAGTACTTCTCAGTGCTAAATTTTTTGAGTTTTTATAATGGATGGTTATGCTGCTGACATTGAATGATTTAAGCGTATCAAGTTACTTCTATCAAATAATAGACTTTAGTGAATCGGACTAAATGTAATAGCAAATATAGATTTATATTTGACTCATATTCAGTAAAAGCTTTAAATTCCAATTGAATCTAATGAATATAAATTATTTTTAACTTTAAAAAGTCGCCACATTTAGCGTTAATAGGCGCTATTCAGTGAAATCATTAGATCAATGTAAAGCTGTTGTCATTGCATCGGTAATCATTGCACAGGCTGTCATTGCTTAAAGGGTAGCTTCGCTTCGAGTATAAACTAAAAATTTTATTTTATCTAATATACATACGGGAACAGAGTTTCTAGAATAATAACAATATCTAACTGCATTTCTGTGCTTTTATGAGACAAATTTAAAATTTATGAAATGATATTGTAAACGACTTTCATTGTAATTTAATTTTTAAAAATTAATAGTAATAAATAAATATTAATTATATATATTAATTTAATTAAAAAAATTTCAAAACAGAATTTTTAATTTTGTATTTTAATTTTTTTTTATCAATGAAACTCTTATCTAAAACATGTATTTTCAGTTACGTGTTAAACTGTTAAATATAGCATAGAAATTCTGATTCTTGTATTATTTTTGTTTAGAATTCATGGCAATTTTGTACAGAATAAAATATTTATGAGCACTCAGCAAAATTTTATTTACGCTAATGATGAATTACTCAAAAACTCAAATTATATTGCTAATATTAAATGATTTAATAAATTTTAGTTATTAAATGAACAACGTTTTGCCTGATCTTTAAGACATAATTTACTTTGCTATAATATTAAAGAAACAAGTTCCACTAAATCCTTTAACAGGTATTTTGCATTCTAAATTATTTGATGAAGTTTTAGATATGTTGTTCCAAGTTCCAAAAAGAGTTCATTTAAAGATATATTTTATGAATATTTAATTTTTCTTTCAACGCTGCATCTAAAAGATTTCGTCCTCTTGAATTCGAATTTTAGTAAGGAAATATAATTTTTAATAAAATGATAGATTGAGAAGTGTTTTCTAAATTTAAAGCAAAGTAGAATTTTAAAAATGTGATTTAAATATTTATTGATTTGTTAAAAAACAAGGTTTTTAATTTTACTCTATAATAATAGCGTATTTTTATCAATAGGTCTTAACACGTATTTGTATCAATAGTTCCTAACTTTATTAAGTATATAATAGCAATGTTTCTTGAAAGCAATTAATGTACACTTTTATTCCATGAAATAGAGACATTGTTATTTTCATGTTCAGGAAAACTTTTTCGGAGAGGCATTTCACTGGTATAGAAAATGGATCTATTCCATTTTAATTGGATTTATTAAAATTCCTCTGAGCAGTAGTACCGGCTCTTTCATGAACTTAAAGTTGATGCCTTTTCTGACATCAAGAAATTGGTTTCCTATTATTTTTTTAATTAAAAAAGTATGCATGGTTGAAGGCTCAAAATACATTTTGAAGACAAGTAATACACTATTTACCAATAAGTATTTGGACACCTATGCTAATGACTATATCTGCGGTCCTGAGATACGTCACGCCCTCCTCCAGTATATATCGAGAAGGGAACAACATCGGCATTAGTCTCTACAAGATGCCTACTGCACTATTTTGGATGACAATGTAATTTCTACGTTGTGGCGAATTTACGGGGTGGGCCCCTGTTACTTCCAGGACTACAATGCCAGCTTTCATGTTGCGAGGGTCATCAAGGCTTGGTATGGTGCCAATGGGGTTAATCGAACGGTCTGGCCTGCCCAAAGCCCAGACCTGAACCCTATCGAGAACCTCTGGGACAAGTTGGATCCCCGAATTAAGGGGTGCACTACCTGACCAAAATCGGTGAAGGAACTTACATGACTTCTCCAAGCCACTAGAAAATACCACTAGCCGTCACACAAGGACTTGTGAAAGTATACCCCGGAGGGTTCACGCTGTAATTGCCTCTCGTGGAGGCTCAACCAACTATTGATTATGAATGAAATTTGCTTTCCATTTCAATCACACGTGTCCAAATACTTATTGGTAGATAGTGTATATTGCTAAAAACAATATTTTTTATAAACTAAAATCTTATTCCTTCTCTTTTGATTTTTTAAAACAATGCCCATTTTTCAGAAAACTAACAAAGTGAGTGTTTCACAATAGTGGCAATTTAACTTTAATACAAATCTATGAATCAGTGCAATAAAAAATTTCAAGAGCGAATACATACAACATCTCATGTTTTCTTTTTCTTTTTTGACGTCATTTTCTACTTTTTAGATAAACGTTTTGGAAAATGCTTCATTCTTTGTAAATAGAATATGTGATATCTCTACTCTCCACAATTTAGCCTCAAACCATACTTTTTCCCTGCTGAAACGTACTGCCGTAGAAAAAAAAGTTAACTTTAGTGAAGCTATGGCAACGGAGAGGGAAAATGTGTGGAGAAACGAGAATTCGTGTACACTTGAGTCATCTATTCTATTTACAAAGAATATTGCTCTATTACTGACACTTTGCTCTCGTAAATTTCTTAATTTCTTAATTAATTTGAGTTTTCTTTTTCCTTTGTCGAGTGTTATATCTTTTATGTCTGATTGTTGCTTCTATGTCCAAAAGTATAATCTCAGACAATGAGGTATATTAAAGATTTTTTTTTCTTTCTTTACAAATTTATCATTTCTCTTGACATTTACATTTTATAATTTACCATTTTTTTCATAAATTTGACCGACAATCCTCGTATATTTTTCAAATATACGAAGTCATAATGGAATTCTAAAGAAAATGTAAAAAATGCAGCTAATTTAATAACACAATACAGAAGAGTATCGTGTTATTTGTTACAAAATTTATTCGCATAAGTAAGTCATGCCACTTAAGCTAAATTTTCTAATTTGCGAAGAATAATTTCAGGTATATTTTTTAGATTTAACACCTGTTAACTATTTTAACCCGTTTAGGACCGACTAAAGAAGAAAAAACGCTTTCCCAAGCTCGCACACTCCAGCAATATACGTACTAATACAAGATGTAATACACGAGTACTAATTTGAGATCACTTCCGTGTGATCATGGGCTGCTGAAGCCAGTAAGGTCCGTCTCATATGATACTGTGGTCAGTTAGGGAAGAATCACGACACCACGTAAATGTGATCACTTCCGTGCGAGCATGGGTCGCTGAAATCAATAAGGTCCGTCTCATATGATACTGTGGGCAGTCAGGGAAGAATCACGGCATCACGTAAATGTGATGATTTCAGTGGGAGCATGGGTCGCTGAAATCAATAAGGTTCGTCTCATATGATACTGTGGGCAGTCAGGGAAGAATCACGACATCACGTAAATGTGATCCCTTCCGTGCGAGCATGGGTCGCTGAAATCAATAAGGTTCGTCTCATATGATACTGTGGGCAGTCAGGGAAGAATCACGGCATCACGTAAATGTGATCCCTTCCGTGCGAGCATGGGTCTCTGAAATCAATAAGGTTAGTCTCATATGATACTGTGGGCAGTCAGGGAAGAATCACGGCATCACATAAATGTGATAACGGTCCAGAACTGGCTATATTACTATATGTAAATTTATAATTAATGTAATAGTTATTTGGATTTAAAACAATAAGTTCATTGAACTATACTTTTAAAACATTTCATTTTTAATATTTGAAGAAAATAAAAGACCATTTATTGTGAAACACTCAGTAATAATATACTATTCAAAATTAAAAACAAACGTACCATTTAGAATTAACTTTTCAAAAACAAACGATAACTTAAAATTCACTTTGTGAATGATCTCATCCACTGTATCTGTATCATTTTGAATATTTCGACTGAGTACGAAATATGACACGGCGGCATCACTTTATATCTCACATTAGTGAACAATTTCGCGTTCTGTCTCTTAGATCATCCTTTATAACGTCTTTGTTTTTGTATCTGCTTCCTCTCGTGTTTATTGTAGAGAGTGGGGATACTGTGGCGCTGCGTAGTATATGATTCTTATTAAGCTTCCCTAAGGCAGCCAAAGCTGATATCTCGAATGCTTCTCGGGCACTAAGCGTGGATGCCCTCGAAGATGTCTCTACGTACGTTGTGGCGTGAATTTGGCGAGATACACCAAGTGCCTGCGAATTAAAAAAAATGTCATGTTATTACAGTGTTATATTAAAAGCAAAATACATAAAAATTAAAAATTAGTTTTTCTAAACAATACATTTTTTTGTGTAGGCTAAAAAATATTGATACACCCAGTCGCAAACAGATACGCCTGACAACAAGGGGAAGAAAACTAATTATACTTTTTGTAAATAGAGCAGGAGCCTCAAGGATACGAGATTTCCCCACTCTCAGCACTTTTCTCCTTTTCATTGTACACCGAAGAGTCATTACATTATGACCACCCTGTTAATAACATGTAGGACCACCTTTAGCCCTCAAAACTGCTAGCACCCGCCGTGGCATTTATTCCACAAGGTGCTGATAGGTAGTCTGAGGCATCTAGTACCAAGCGCTCACCAACTGGTCCTACAATTCCCTCACATTGCAAGGGGGTAGCGTGGTAGCACGAATTCGGTTTTCCAAGTAGGACCACAAATGCTCTACTGGATTAAGGTCAGGTGAATTTGTGGGCCAAGACATGACTCGAAAATCACTGGAATGTTCCTCGAACCAATCCATGACGATTCGTCCATTATGACATGGTGCATTATCCTGTTGGTAAACACCATCCCCCGCAGGAAAAAATTTTGCCATGAATGGGTGAACCTGGTCTGCAACTATGTTCAAGTAGCTTACAGACGACAGGGATTGTTCTATGAGGATTATGGGTCCTAATATGCCCCATGAAAACATTGTTCCTGGGGGAGAAACCATGAAAACCTGGGCGAGCCCATTGTTATGGATGGAGGGTGATCATAATGTAATGGCTCTTCGGTGTATACTATCTGCAATTATAGCTTTTTTCCACACATCTAGCTTTTAATGCCAGTATATCCCCACTTCTTATTGAAACGTACTTCCGTGGGAATAAAAGCACGATTTTTGTAATAATGGTGAGAGAAAAAGTGTGGAGAGTGTGAAACGTGTACTCGAAATGTAGTTCTGGTTCTCTTATTCATTTATTGTATAAGTCTTAAAGAATGTAGTTAAATTTCATTTGTAGTTAAATTGGAAGCATAATTATCCGAAAATAAAGAATTTCCTTCAAAAATATCCATAACTTCTGCATGGGAGTACTAATATAATAGAAATCACTAGAAGTAATTAACATACGGTAAAATTAGAGTATCTGATAAATTATTGTTAAAAATAAGTAAAAATAAACAAAAACAGTGCTACTAGTATCTAACATACGAAAATATTTTTTAATTTGCGCACATTTGAAAGAAAAATAAGGAATTTTGAAATTTACTCAATTCACATAAAACAAGCTATCAAATAAATCAAAAACCGAATACATTGATAGAGAAATGCATTTCAGCTTAACAATGATGTTTAACAAACTCATGATAATCGATTAGATTTTAAGCTTACTTTATACACATTATATAAAAGACCATTCTTTTATCTTTTTTTAAAAAAATGGTACATGAATTCTTGTATTAAAACTAAATGATAAAAATGAGTTTAAATTTGTGAGCCACACAGTTGAAAGAGCTTGAATAAATGGTGTTTAGCTTTTCTTTTATTATAAAACGTTTTGTTATTCCTATTTAAAACCACCCAAATAATGCAAAACAATTTTTTAAAAACTTTCTGCCGCAGCCGGCTTAAAGAAATTCAAAGAAGTATAATACGACAGTAGAAATAATAAGATTGGCAAAACAACAATAAAATGAAAATAAAGTAGATAAAATAGATAGGAGGGAGAGAAATTAAAGAAAAAGTGTACTCGTATAATTTATACACAATGCAAAAAGTTTAAGCATATCTTGAAGCAAAAAAGTCCGTCAAGAGAGCAGTAAATATAATTTTTTTTAATCATAAATCTTTTAAAGCATAATGAATAATGTAAGCACATTCATTTTTCTATAGAAAATTCCTTGAAAAAATGATAATTACAATTCTTATTATTCCATTTGATAATAGTCTTCAAAGATAATTAATACATTAGAGGTGAAGCCTTTGAGCTTTTAAAATTGGCACTTAGAACGAGAAATTCCGATCATTAGAATAAAAGTTATTTCATAAGGCATATTGTTTCGGATTCAAGGTCTTGCACTCAAGAAGTGTGATATTTTACCCTGATTAAAGAATAAATTACAATACATGCTTATTATCTTCCCATAAAACGATCTAAATAATTCTTTGGGGCCGGGATAACCTGGTCGGTAGGACGCTGGACTCATGTCCGAGAGTTCATGGGTTCAAACCCCACAGGGCCGAAGTTGTAGTTGGTGACTGATGCACGTTAAAATTCTGTCGAGTCGCAAAGTCCTTCATGTTCCCATAATAAATCAATGCCTCTGGGGATACTGGATTGGAGGTCGATCGCTCTCTGATTCAGGTCAAAATTACGATCTGTGGATGAATGAATAGATGTTTGAATGGGTCCGCCTTATAAACAGGTGTGACGTGGCAGAAGTTGAATTATTGACCATAGATTGCGCCACTGAAAAACAAGAATCGCACACTCTGCCTTAAATTTGCTCGGTTTCACCAACCAGGCTTGCCCGTGTGGCAAGTGGCATTAGAGCCAACCAACCAACCAAATAAATCTCTTAAATTTATTTTTCAAAGTCACATTAGTTCTGTTTCTAGATCTCCTTTTGATCCATTCCAAAAACATAAACAAACTTAAACCATTTATTACCTGCTCTGCTGTAACAGGCACTTTTTTCTGTTTAGCCAAGGCGCACATGGTTTCTGCGTCGTTTCGAAGGTCACTTTTGCAGCCACAGAGAATTATGGGAATGTTTTGGCTGTGTTGTTGAATTTCAGGATACCACTACAAACATAACAAAGTATAATGCTATTAGATCTAAAATTTAGTTATTTAATGAATTTATCTGCCTTATTTATTAATTTTGAAATTTTTTAAATGCACACACACTATGCAGTCAGGGTGTTCTGTAATCACCCTCTTACATATATTATAAGAAATCTTATCAGAAAGGAAGTAAAAGAAATCACATCAAATAAGAGTAACAAATTACTATTTAAGCTAAATTAAAAGAATAGAAATGTATAGAAAGCTAAAAAAAAAAAATCACATAGTAGCAAATTATTCCTGTTGAATAATCAAAAATAGTTCACGTGGTTCACTGGATTTATTTATTTTTTAGTTAATATAGCCATTTAAAAAAGTTCGAAAAAAGTTCGAAGTTCGTTTAGTTAATATAGCCATTTAAAATTTCAAAAGTTAAAAGTTCTTTTGTATTTGCTAAGTTCTAAAAAAATAAATAAAATCTAAGAAATTTGTCAAGGTATGGATAATATTTTAATGGTTTAATTTCATTTTTTTTAATGATAAGATCAAATTATGCTCTTTAGTACTTCTTTTCAATTGAAGCTTATCAATTTGCCTGAATGTTACAGTTGACTTACAGAACGACTTACAGCTATTTTCTCCTCTCTTATTCTTCCTTTTTGTTACCATAATACTAGTTAAAAATGTAGATTGTTTTAAGTTAAAAATTAGCTTTGTTTTTTAATTATAAAAGTGCTAAGATTTCTAATTAAATTTAAATTATGAAAATAACAAATACATTTTGACAAAAAATTTAATGTTTTCTTAAAGCTTAATGTTTGATAGCAGTACGAGGAAGATTTCTTCCAACTTTAATTTGTTGACTTTTAGTATTTCATTTCATATTAAGTTTTTTAAAAGAAATATAAGTAGATATCAATATTTGTATGACTAAAATTCAATAATTTGCAACGAAAGAACATTTAAAATTTAGATCTATTGTGATCATTCCCCTCGGTTACCTACTTTTGATTAAACTTTATTTCGTTATATAATTTAACTTAAAGCATTTTTTGTTAAAAAATATTTGCGTAAATTTCAATAGAGTGTGAGCTTTGCAACACATTTTTAACATTAATTTGAAATATAAAATATTAAATTAAAAACTTTCCATTTTTTATCCCTTAATAGTAATAGAGGGAAACTTTTTATTTTATTTTTTAAAATTATAAAAATAATAATATAGAAAAATAATTGATAACCACATCTTGGTAACAAAAACGTAGGTTACAAAAATTGTGATGTTTACCATTTGATATAACTTGTTTTCTTAATTGAACATTTTTGAGCATTTGTAACAGGCTGGAATATATTGTAGATTAAATTTCAATGTTTTATTTTTTATTTTATGTTCTAAATCGGAAAGAGCACTGATGTTTAAGCTTTATGTGCAAGAAACATTCAAATTGCAGCTGAAATTTTTATAAATGAAATTTTAATATTTAATTATTTTGTTGTTAATTATCAACTTAAAAGGAGTTTTTTTTTTCATTTGTTCTCAGAAATTTCAATTTGTTCGAAAAATATTACAGTTAAGTGTTTTTTTTTCGGGATTTTGCTTTAACTTTTTTTGCCTTAAATTAAGATTACTTTGTCAAAAAATTAATCTCTCTGGAAATTTTATAAAGTCATGCTTTACTTGATGTCAAACGCGACAACAAAAGAAAGGAATTTATAAAAGTAAAAAATTAAAGGAAAAAACTAGATGTTGCTAGATATAAATCATATTTATATCGAAATTTTTAAGAATATAAAATTTCAAGAAAGATAAAAATTGTTTTCAATTTCAACTATTATAGAATAATAGGTTATCATTACGGATTGTTACCAAGTAAAATTACTTCCAATTTATTACTAATTATTGTGTTACACATTCGATTATTTCAAAGTTTAGGTTATTTTTCAAGTACAGTTGATTAGTTTTTCAAGTCCAGGCAACCATCCCTTTTGTTAAAAATTACATATTGACAAAATATTCTTATACAAAATTATAATAATTATATATTTTATGAATAAAATTATCTCTTTTTTTGTGATATATCGGTTTTGAAGAATAAAAATCAAACCATAGGCCGCCAGAGTGGTTTCTAATCAGAGAAAACATGTCTCCTAGTAATATAAATGTACATTTCGATAGATTTTGACTTCGTTTATTGTGTAAGCTAAAACCATCAATTACCTCAAAACGTTATTTGTATTAAACTGTAGATACTATATTAAACTGGCGAAGCGGAACGAAAATTCTTAGAAACATTATCATTTCTTCCAGCATCTCTGATTATTTTTTTCTTTTAGCGCAATTTACTGGTTTTTTGTGATAAATCTAAAAGAAAACCCTAAAAATAATTATTATTTAATGGTGTTATGAAAATTCGTAGAAAGTAAGACAGTAACAAGGAAAAAAAATACTAAAAAATTTTTAAAATTATGTTTTTAAAGCTTATTAAAAGATCGAAAATTATTTCACTTTAATTTAAACTGAAGCAAAAAAAAAATGTTAAGGGTATCACTTTCACAAAAAAAGAAGAAAAAAAACTTTTCTTCTTGAATATTTTCTCTACAGTAAAGTACAGCAAAAAAACTTGAAATCTTGAAATTATTAACAATTAATGCTAAAAAGATATTTAAATCGCAAAACTATAAATCAAGAGACTGCAAAAGAGTTGGGTTCTTTTATGCTGTGAATGAAAAAAAAGTGGAATTCAATTACTGCAGTCGTGGCCACATAATTTAAATTTTTGTTTAAGAAACTATTAATTTGTTTTTCCGATCAGATAAGTGCAGGAAAAAAAATGTCATAGATAAAAAAATATATAATAGAGTATTTATAAAAAATCACATTCAACAAGGTCATACCTTATTAATTATGCTATCCAGAGTTTCTGGACTTGCTATAGTGAAACAAAGCAGGAAGACACTTGCATCTTTATAAGACAGAGGTCTTACAGTATCGTAAGTGGATGTTCCTAAAATAAATGAAATTTAATTAGCATAAAAGAAAAAATCAGTGACGCGTATGACTTTGTAGCTCAGGAAATAGAGCACTCGCTTCTCAATGAGAACACCCAGATTCGAACCCTATCGATATCTGGTCGATATCAATACCTTACTCAGCTTGCAACGACCACAGCGCTGACAAAAGATATCCTCATTGGCAGACGGATCATGAGTTGGAGTCCCCTTGACCCGGCTAAATGTAGGAAGTTTTCGTGGTTTTCTTCTGCACGTAAAGCAATTACTGGTTAGTTCCATAAAAAAAATCTCCCACGAAAAGCAAATTCCTCCGTATGCTTGATCTAGGAATTCATTTGTGTTCCTGATTGAGCTGAAAAATAGAAGGCTATGGAGTTGAACATAAGTGAAAAGAAAATTGAGCTGGCTGTTAACGAAAAATAAAAATTTAGAAATTAGTGGTGTGGAGTTGCGGTGGCTCAAGGGATAGAGTTCTCAGCTATTAATGAGGTGATCCAGGTTTGAATCTCAGCGATGGTTGGGCAGATTTAAATTCTGACACCGACTCGCAGTAATCCCAGTGCTGAAGTCAAATATTCTCAGTGGTAGGCGAATCATGGATTGAAATTCTCCTGCTGTCAAGGTAACTTTTAGGTTTTTGAAGACAAGTTAAGAAGTTTTTTCGTGGTTTTCTTCGTCATGTAACGTAAATGCGTGTTTAGCTCCATGAAAAATGTTCTCCGTGAAGGCTAGTTTATCCTAATGCTTGATCCAGAAGTTCTCTTCTTCTCTGGGTAGAGTTCAAAAAGGTTCAAAATTACAAGGAGTTGAACATTGATAGTCGAATACCCAAATCTGTGATGTGATTCAGTTGATTTGCTCCTAGTGCGTATCAGTTTCAAGTTTCACTGCATAGCGTTTAAAAATTTTTTAATTTAAGCGATTACCGATTACTTATGGAATGGAAATAGTTTATATATAGGAAAAGCTTATATTTATAGGTAACATTTATTTTGTAATAATAATTGTTGTTTATACTGTATAAATTATTTCCTCTTATGTAAGCATAAATTAAAGCAATAAAAAATGTAATTCAATTCAATGTTATAAATTAAACATTTATTATTTATTATTAACAAATTAAATATTTATGAGAATTTAGAATTTTTGGAAGTAATGTTTTTTAAGGTATTGGTACACTCAGTCAAAAAAAAATTTTAACATACATAGTAACATATCTAGAACAGTTTGAATTTCCTCCCAGAATTCAATTATAAGTACTAGATATATAGTATAGCTACAATCTTTAAGTTAACTAATTTAATAAAAAGTTTTCCTTGCACTTATGTTTTTATATGTCTGACATTGGATTTCGCAATATTACCTTTAATAAATTGTTAGCGAATTATAATATATGAAACGGATTACATTACAAAACTTTTTAAAATGAACTATGAAGAAATTTTATATTCATTGATTTCTAAATAGAAATATTTGCCACAAAATATCGCAATGAAAGAAATATTTTGAACTGTGAAATAATTTGTCTATGACTTATAATATACTCAAAAATTTATAATTAACTCAAATAAATTAATAATGTAATATTTATTAAAAATAATACTTTAAGAAAATAAAGATAGTAATGACAACAAATGAATAGCTTTTGGAAATTAAAAAAAAATATACATACAAGAAATGATCTCCTTAAATTTCCGTAATTAATGCAAAAACCCGATTCAGATCTCCGTAAAAATCTACTTATGCAGAAGTGCACTCTACTTTCATCACCGTCCAATATTTAATTTAGATAATTCAATTATTATTCTCAAATATTTTGATACAGAATTCATAATTCTTAGTTCCGAATTTACCTTATGTATTGTTTAAATAATTGAATAAACAAAACTTTTACGGAATTGATTACGCAAACAAAACAATATCTAATTGTTAGTAAGAAAAAATGCATTAAATCGCACGTTTTCTGGTTTTTCTATTTATACTCCAGTAATTTTTTATTTAACATTTTTTTTTAATTTCCAACTTTAGTTGCACAGAAGAAAATTCCAACATATTCCTGTAATGCGGAGCATAATAATTGAGTGTTGCTATCGAAATTTCAGTTGTTTCCTATTGTTTGATTCCTAAAATATTCGAAAGTAAATATGTTGGTGTTTGAATTGAGACACCCCTGGATGCTTATCTAAAATATTTGATAACCAATCCCTGATATATGCGCATATAATTTGGATCGTTAATAATTTTATTTAATGCATATGTAAATATTTGATTTGTCCTTCAGATAAAACATTTCTTGAAAAATGTTTATCTTTCTTTTCAAAAATAGAAAGAGGAAAAATATTTGCGCCGATAAGAGAGCTGTTAGATGCCGAAGAATAAAGGATTAACGAAAGTTTAAAGTTCAAAAATGATTTTGTAAAGCTGTGGGATCTATAGGCACGCATTTTAAAGTACTTGATTTTAAAGTACATTTTAAAGTACTTGATATTTTAAAGTATTGATTTCCTAATTACAATAAATGTAATTCATCTTAAATTACTATATTCCGCATGTCTATACCAGCTGGTTAATGTAAAAAGGAAGTCGTATAAAGAATTTATTTAAGCAGTAACAAATCGTTAAAATGTCTAAAAATAGAAGGATTTTGCAAGTGTTGCGTATTTTTTTTCAATCTGAGCATCACAGTTCATGCATGAAAATTTAACAACATATCGCAATTGCACTAAAGGTTAGAAGATAAGGAAAGCACTCATCATGGTAAACTGCACAGTTAGTTGTAATAAATATGATGCATCTGAAGTTAAAAAAAATATTAAAAGAATTTAACTACAAGTGAAAAGAGCTTTAGAGGATTTTTTAAATGGGAGCTAAACAAAGCTATTCCTTAAAAACGTTGATTTTAATAGTAATTGACGTCAAAATGGTCTATAATAGTGGAATTATAAAAATAATTTTTAAATATTAAACGATCAAACTATCGGGACAGAAAGAAGGAATTCTTTAAAAAAAATGTAATTATTGGCTACTGTACTACAAAATTTTTCCTTCTCTCAGTTTCCTTAAATATTAAATTAATTAACTCTAGGACTTAAATTAATGAACGTTGTAAAGCTTTTATTCATTGTCTACAAAATATTTCCTTCACACTGTTTCTTAAAGTATTAAATCAACTGACTACAGGACTTGAATGAATGAATTTTTTAAAGCTTTTATTTATTGGCTACAAAATATTTCCTTCACACTGTTTCTTAAAGTATTAAATCAACTGACTACAGGACTTGAATGAATGAATTTTTTAAAGCTTTTATTTATTGGCTACAAAATATTTCCTTCGCACTGCTTCTTAAAATATTAAATCAACTGAATATAGGATCTGGAAGAAAGAGTTTTGTAAAGCTTTTATTTATTAACCGGTAAAATACAATATGTTTCCATCACTGAGAGAGAAAGTATAGTCAAAACTACCAGATAATATTTGAAATTTACCTTGTTTTTCTCGTTGTAGGAACACCAAAAAATTCGGTAATTTTTATTGAAATGCTTCAGTAATGATTTTGGAAAAATAAACAATAAGATAGAGTTTGACGTTATGGTATAAAATTTGGTAAAAGTGGTAAAATTTGATAATTTTATCTAATACTTTAAAGAAAGGCATAAAAAACGTTTATTGGTAACATATAATTTTGAGCTTAGTATTTTTCATTAAATGTGAGGTAATAGTTTAATTTTGAAAACTAGAATTTGGGATAAACCATTAATATATGAATGGAAAATTACCAAATGAGTGATTTCAATGCTGTATATTTTGGTTTTATTATCCAGAATTATGGTTTTTTTATGAAAAATATTAATATTAGACTGTGGAGTAATTTTACCACAATTATTTCTCCATTAAATCAAATGGCTACAAGAACTGGATGAAGGTATTTTTTAAACATTTTACATTATAAATTTTAGATTGCAAAATATTTCCGTCTTTCTCTAACTATATATTACCTTTACTTATAATGAAATTACTTATCATAAAGTTTATAAAATTTAATTATAATAAAATTACTTTTCGTTAGTCAACATTTTGTGTTGAAAAATTTATGTTCGTATAACGAACCTTTCAACAAAAGAATTCTAGAGTTCTATGTTCTACTTATTTATGTGACTAACCGTTTCTATTTCCAAATTTTAAATATTTTGTTTTTGAAGAGGAATAGTTCAAAAATATGACAAAGTTTTAATTTTTACATCAATGACACACATCTCAGAATAGATACACAAACTTAACAATATGTCATAACTGTGTTTGTGAATTATTATTTTAAAGTGATCATTACTTCTTTTAAAATTAATAATTTCGCATAACAACTTTAAAATCATACTAAAATAAACAATAATAAATACCTAGTTTCAAGAACACAAAGATCAGTAATTTTTCCGAAGTAAAAAAAAAAAAAGATTTAAAAGTAGTTTTAAATACCTGAAGTGTCCCAAAGGGTGAAGTGAATTCTGTAGTCTACAACACAGTATGTTGCCGTATATCTCTCAAAGCCCGTTGGAGTGTAAACCTAAAATAAATAAAATAAACTGTGTTAAATCTTAACAATTGACTTTGTTTCCGAATTAAAAACAAAACATTTATTACTCTATTTTCAAAAATCTTTAAGTTGACAAATGAAGCATATTATGTTATTAACACACTACGAATTGTTTTATCATGTTTGAGTACTGAACCATAAATAGTAGTTTAGAGCTGTTTAAGTATTGAACCTTAGAATATTGCACCTTAGAACATTTTAAATTTTTATTTAATTTTTTATTATAACAGAAAGCAGAAATTTTTGAAAAAAAACTAATTATTTTTTGTGGAAAATACATTATGCATTTGTTCATTAATTTAATAGTTTTATTTTGGTAACAAACTCTGTCATGCTCTCCAGAAAATCTTTCTAATGGAAGTAAAACATTGATCCACAGTAGCACATATTCGAGTTAACGTGATCTGTTGCATAAACATTGGATCGGTCCAAGGTACAATACAGAGACTAGTTCAGGATACAACAAGCATACACTTTTTTTTTTAAATTTTTTGCGCCAATCAAAAATACTATTTTTTTAAAAAAACAAAAATGTTATTTTATATAAAGAGAAGGACATTTTGGTTATTCTCTCTTTATCTTCAAGTCTAATTCTGTTTTGCCATTAATTGTTTATAGGGTTTTATTTTTAAAACATACTAATTAAAAAACAACCATCTAGCATCTATAAAGCAAGAAAAGTCATCACGCACACTCTTTGAAAACCTGAAATAATCACCAAGACTGCAGATATTACCTGTCGTTACAGATATCAACTACATATACTTATCACTGACGACCTGATGGCTGAGTGGTTAGCGTGCCTGACTGCGGAGCTGCCGCTGGTCGCGGGTTCGAATCCTGCTCAGGGCATGGATATTTCTTTCTCTCTGTGTGTGTGATTGTGACCCGCCCTATAAACGGGTTTGTGCTTGTGTGACGTGGGTGACGCTGCTCCACCGCCGTGGCTTCGCCACAGGTGCCCACTGGGTAACGAGAAGGAGTAGCAGTTCTGGCATTTCTGTGGCAAATGGGACAACCTCCAAGTGTCCGCCATTGAAAAAAAATATTTATCACTTACTGCAAAAATTATCCACTAATCCAAAACAGGGAGAGTAGTACACTACTCTCCCTGTTGTTAAGTGAAATAACAAATTTAAAAAAGACTAATATTTACCCGTTAAAATGTACTGGCAATACAAGAAATATATTTTTTTTACTATAAATTCATAGTTCATCTTACGAATTTATGGAGGAAAATGCTGCATAAAACTCTGAAGAAAATGTGTACAACAGGATTTTAAATTGTAAAGGAAGCCAAAGTTATTACCTGATTAAAAACTTCATACTCTTCAAAATTATACAAAAATGAAATGACAGTCGACAGTTTCAAGCGCATCAAAAATAGTCGCTCATTTTCAAGACGCCTATTTTTTGTTTATCCATAGGAGCCCATTCGTTAAATTCACGTCTGTCAAGTCTTGAATATGGGAACCTAATTTTGATGCGCTTGAAAAACGTATATTGTCATTTCATTTTTGCATATTTTTGAAGCGCATGAAGTTTTCAACCAGGTAATATACAGGGTTAATTCATAACTCCTTCCGCTTGTAAACGCCATTTTTCTTTACTACAACTGGCTTCAGTGGTACATATTACTGCCATCTACCGGCAACTGCGTAAATTAAAACTTCAATACTTTCGGAATAATATCATACGTTTTTTTTGTTGCCATATTCGTCTTCGTTTTTTTACTATAACGCTTCGAAACCCCAGAGGGAATTATGAATAACCCTGTATTATCGCTTCCATTTCTTGCTATTATTTATTTAATCAAACCCATTTCAGGTGTTATGAAACTCCTATAATGTTCTTTTACACTGCTTAGTGTAAAGTAGCTGCAACCATATTTGTTATTCAGTCACACTGAAATTTGCAATTACTGTAAGAATTGATGCACAAAGACGTCGTTAAAATTATTTTTACGATACAAAGTTACGTAGGAATCATTAATTTAGGATGCAAATATACCCTGTAAAAATTGATGTAGAGTAGTTGCCACCAGTTTTGGTGCTGAGGTGAATTAAAACTTTTTACACTACTTATAGTCACATTTTTTATTTACTTTTCACTGTTATAGAGTTTTTTATTTACTTATTCATTTTTGCTGTGTTTACTTATTTTTTATGAGCATTAGAATCAATGCATTAGCTTCATTGCAAAAACATTTAGATTAAAAAGCAAGCACACTTCTAGAAATATATTTACACTAATTTATTCAAAAAAATTGTTACTTTGTCAATTTTAAATAATTTTCTTGCACGATAACTACAGTTCGGTGCTTAAAAATGTATTTTCAATGGTTTTATATTTTAGTTTCCAATACATTTTTTAATACCGAACTATTGTTATCGTGCAATAAGTTTTATACAATTAGAAGAATTACATTTGTTTGAAAGAATTAGTGTGATTATTTTACTAAAATTGCGCTGGTTTTTTAAATGTAATGCCTTTACAATTGAGCTTTTAAATCGATTTTAATTCGCCTGAAAATATGTGTTATTAATAAACAGGCACGCAAGAAATGAATAAATAAATAATTAAAACTATAACAATGAGAAAGTAAATAAAATTGTGACTGCATACACTCCAAAACTTTTAGTTTATCTCAACACCAAAAATTTTGACAACTATTGACCAAGAAATTTTTCAATGTACATAAATTCTTAAAGTAAAATTGGTTTGTTAATCATGTTGTTACACACAGCACAGTGAGAATATTTAGGTGTTTTTGAATTAGGCTTAACAAAACAGAAGCTAAATGTTCTAAAAGTATTTAATATAATTTACAGATTTACTTAAATATTCATATGAGAACATAATAAATAAACAATTAATAATAATTTATTAACAATTAATAATAATTAATAAACAATTAATAATAATTAATAAACAATTAATAATAATTAATAAACAAGTAATAATAATTAATAAACAATTAATAATAATTAATAAACAATTAATAACAGTTAATAAACAATTAAGAAACATGCATGCTTTTATAACAGTTAACCTATGTTACTGTGAAATGCTCAGCAGTGTGCGAGATTTAAACAAACAATTTAACTAAATTCGTATCTATGAACGTTCTATTCGGAATTAGCTTGAAATAATGTATTAATTAGCGCAATTTTTTAAGTTTTTCAACACCAAATTCAGATAGGCACTGTACCACATTTTTTTCTGAGTAGAACAAAAATAAATAAATCATACTTTCTGAAATTGTACTTTTCAGATATAGTTTACTATAATTGTCAATTTGAAAGTTAAAAATCAAAAATGAGATGCAAAACAAAACTATTATTAGTTTTTTAAGATAAACAATCGAAAGTTTCAAAACTGAACCTTTAAATTTTAATAAGAATGCAGACTGAACTATAAGAAACAAAAATTTTCTATAACGATGCAGTATATTTTACAATTTAATTTGAAATACGTTTCGAACGAAATATAATTAAAAATTAGTTATGAAATAGGATACTGACATCATTTATTAAAAATGAGTTAGTTACGAAATGTCAAACTAATTTATTTTATACTATGCACAATTGATACATTTTGAAAAGACATTCACAGTTTTCAGACTGTATAAAATTTGTTTATTGGAATAATTTATTATGATTTCCTGATATGAAATATGAAAAAGAAACTAAGAGAGACTTTTGTCACGTGATGAAACATTCATTTATTTCTAAAAATGTGTAGAATTTTTAAATATTTGTTACGAATAAAGATAATTTAAATTAGTTTCTTGCAATAGCTGGACAGAAAAGTTCTCAAACATGTTCATTCTGAACTAATTTATTTCTCATTGTTCAGAAATAGTTCACTAAAATTTACATTTAATATTTTTCATTTTCTTTCTTAACTTATGAGTAAAGTTTTTCTACAGCGTAAACTATTTTTTTTGTATTCTAATTGCAAAAATATTCAAAATTGAAGCAGTATTCTTGAAGCATGAGATGCACTGCTTATAACTTATTGTTATAAAAACAGTATTTTTTAATTCGGAAAAATAAGGTCAAAATAATATTAATGTTATTCTCAACAGCATCAAATTATTTTTTTTTATTATATTCCACAATTTTTAACATTTTTAAAATGGTAAAGGAAAAACTATAATGTGTTGTTTTCTCAAATTCTCAAGACATGTTTTTAATAAATAAATATTTGTCTTTAATTTAATATAATTTTTATATTAGTAATTTTTTTTTTAAATATAATGTCGAAATTTTATAATATGGGCTTTTACAAGCACATAGTACTGCCTTTAAAATTTAAGCAATTTATAATAAGCTTAACTATATCAAGCTTATTTTTAAATTAGAATTATTATATTAATTCTTTAATCTGTTAATTTTTTTCAATTAAAAATCCTGTAATTTTTTAGATAGTTGAAATGTTTCAGACATTTTACTTTAGTTCAAGTATCTCACTAAAAGTTTGCTTTTACAACATGTCAATGATGATAAAATAATACTACAAATGAATATGAAAATATATTTATGCCCAAATATGCCCAACACTATGCCAATTAGTTATGCCCAAATATTAAACATTTCAATCTTATTTAAATTATATAATTCATTTATTTGGGTATACACTACAGGTATTGTACCTCAATTAAAAACACTCGAGAGCAAATCAAAAAAATATATTTCTAAAATTCAGTTTCAAACTGGAAAAAAAAACCCAATTTCATGAAATTTTCTTCGATTTCAATGAATCCGGGGAAATTTTCTGATCGAATTTTCTGTCAAACTGAGGACTTCGCTTACTTAAGGATACAAATTTAAAGCATTACCCTTAATGAAACTTACAGGTCCTCCTAATTGATGTGAAAATACAACATAAAATAAAAAGAAGCATTAGTACTCAGACCAAAGAATCAAATCCGTGAAACTTGATTGATAATCAAGAACTCTAACACGTACCTGTATTATCCCTTCATACAATGTAAAAGGTTGCAAAACCAGGTCAAAAATATTGAAGAGCTAGTCGTGATGTTTTAGTGAATGAAAAAAGTAAAATTGAGATTACAACATAAATTATCAGAATGCTCTAAAATGACACAGGAGAGAGGAAGCAGTTACGTCAGATGTTTGAAAGTTCGCATTTTTTTAACAAAACAAACCTGTTTTTGAGACAAAATTATCTATCTATCTATCTATCTATCTATCTATCTATCTATCTATCTATCTATCTATCTATCTATCTATCTATCTATCTATCTATCTATCTATCTATCTATCTATCTATCTATCTATCTATCTATCTATCTATCTATCTATCTATCTATCTATCTATCTATCTATCTATCTATCTATATATATATATATATATATATATATATATATATATATATATATATATATATATATATATATATATATATATCATACAAAAAAAGATTCGTAAAATCATCATTTTCAATATGGTTTTTCCTTATTAAACATTTTGAGGGGTAAGGATTGCTGAATTGTGAAATGCGAAGCAATTATTTCTGAGAATGTATGATTTTAGTTAAATAAAAAAAATTACAAATCTCACCAAAGTTCTTAGAATTTTATTGGAAAATATTCTTTTATAAGATAAAAATAGTTTCTATTGAATAGTTAGCCACACTCTTTTTTCATACCATTACTTTTTTTAAACTTTGTTTATCGTTCTTATCATTACTTAGTTTATCATTAGTATTGTTTTCTGCAATTTTTGTGATAGCGATTTTGGTTCTGATATCAAATTAAGGACTAAAAACTAAAGGCGACATTTTTTTAGTATAACGTAATCCTATTATATTACCTTATTCCGCAATATTTTGAAATAAAAATGTCTAAAAAGATCTCTAACTTATTAAGTGTTTTACAATTATTAAACATTTGAAAAGTTATGTTTGATTCTATTATAAGATTTATGTAACAATGTTTCAAGTGAACACATGCAAAAATATGAAGACAAGTTTACAAAACTTTTAAAAAAAATCAGGTAAAATTATCGTTCTGCATAGTTATTGCATTTCTAGTTATAAAATAAGGAAGAAAAAAAACTATTATTCTGACCATGAAAAACAAAATATACCGTATTTAAACAGTTCATTTGGTTTTTTGTCAGCTCATGTGATAACGGTTTACAGGAAATTCTGGCTTGGTAAAAAATATTCAGTAAAATGTACAAAACTGGAAAATAAGTTTAATCTAATAAATGGTTTTTGCACCATGAGTTAAGGTATCATAATAAAATTGCCAAATCTAACCACACCTACCAAATTTTATTGCAAAACTATATTTTATTTTTAATTTTACCAAAATCATTACCAAAGAGCTTCGGCAAAAATTATAGAGCTTTATGGTGTTCCCGTAGAGTTAGAAACACTGTAAATTTTATCATATTTTGGTAAAAAATAACGATTTTCATTACCAACAGGATTCGATTATTAATTTATTTTCAGGATATTTTTAACTGATACTATTATATTTCTAATAAAATGTAACTGCTGAATATTCACTCGATTGCAATTGTTGTCTTGATTATTACATCAGCATTTAAATTAAGTTTAAAACACGTTCAAAGTAAATAGTAATAATTTAGTTGTATTACAAACATCAAAAGATAAATTTAGGTTTTAATTTTCGCTATTTCTTCAGTGAAAAAATACTTTCGAATACATAAAATTACCATATAAAATAATTATCATTTTCCTTTCGAATAAAATATTCATCATTCTTATAATGAGAGTAAGAATTTTAATCATTAGTCATTCCTCCTTTTTTTTCTGGTAAACTTCACAAATTTAATTTCGATTAACATGCAGACAATTTATACAAGGTAAAAAAAAATTCAATCTTGTAATTTAAAGCAAAAAAAACATTTCTTACTTTGCATAATTGAATTCACTGTATGTTCGATTACTATCAGGAAGAACGAATGGTTACAAGTTTGAATCGAAAAAAATTTTATATTTTCAATGAAAGAAACGAAAGCTGAGGTATTTTCTATGATGACTGAGAAATTGAACAAGATATTAAGAAGGGAAAGGAAAAAAAATCTGAAACTTGCATCCTTTGTTCGTTGGCGAACATTAGGTTGCCTTTGTCGCCAGTTCTTTCAACCAACTTCCTGAATAAATTGCTGAATTTTTCAATCTTCGTAGGAACTTAAATAATAATGATCGCGTAGCGTTTGTTAAGTAAAGCAGCTGGGTGCCAGGCTATTACACGGAGAAAAATGCCCGATCAAAATATATTTACATATTTTTTTCGCTTTCGGAGGTTATGAATAAAAGTTCCTTGAAATAAAGAAATATACAGGCTTTGAAAATGTTTCTAAATTGGCAATGTAATAAAGTTATAGGATAACTTAATTAATTGGTGCGAGAAACTGACAAGTACATTTTATATTTATTGATTTTATTTATTGTGATTTAACTATACAAATAAAAATGTTTTTGGCTTAATTTTAGAAATGAAACGTAAATCGTTTACATTTTTATTATTCAGTGTATTAAGAAACGTAATAATTATTATTTTTCATCTAAATGCATATTTTTAGATAAATTCTTAAAACCAGTATTTGTATATTTTGGCACCTAAATCTACAAAACATACTTTCAAAAATCTTCAATAAAAATTATTTAATGAATTTTTTTTCCCATGAGCTGCACAATCTGTCTTCCCGATGAGCAGACCTAGTGCTTTCTCCAGAAGCGGTATCCACTCTTTCAGGACAACCACAATGGGTGAGATACCGTTGACCATGTTAATTTAGACGTCTAGTTTCTGCCACACTAGATGGCAGCACCGAGACTTAATTTCGATGATAAAGTGCACTAGGAATTTAATTTTGCCGGAAATGCCAAGAGCCAATAAGGCACTCCAGGGATCTTTTATACGACATAATCATACGCCATGGCCGCTGAGGATTTTCTGCATCCGGTGTCTGGGCCGGGGATCGAACCCGCAGACTTGGGCGCAGAATGCCGACGGCAAACCAACTGAGCCACCCAGCCGACATATTCGATGGTCGAATGGCATATATTAATGAAAATTTATAAACATAAGTGACTCTTTGTAAATGCCTAATTTAATTATCCAATAAATCGCTTACGTTATAGAACCAACCATCTTAATATAACTTATTGTTTACGTTATATAATATTGATGTAATATTCGTATGAAATATTCGTATAATATTTATGTAATAATCGTATACGTTATGTAATTATATGCTTACCCATCTTAATATTACATATTGTAATCGTTTACGTTATAGAACCACCCAACTTAATACAATGTATAATATATATTATGTTCCATTATATCTGGTATTAATATTCATTAAATGCTAACCTCAATTGATTAGATTGAATGAATATCAATATAAGAAATATATAAAAACATTCATGAAAATAACGTATGTTATTATGCCATTAAAAAAATTATATATACTTCCAAACACAAATGATAGGTTTTTTAGCCCACATTGAAAGCAATTTCGCAATATTATTTTAATTGTGTTGAAAAATCTCACATAAATTATTAAATAGTCTCAAAAAATTTATAAAATGTTGTAAAAGTTTTTATTTTTATATAACAGAGAAGTATATATTTGACAGTTTTACAGGACATTATCTGAGTGCATAATAGCACATCAGAGAAATATTTCTAATTTTTTGGTAATTAAGGAAAATGACTTTGGAAAAAGGGATGATATTAAAAGAAACAAATTAATATAATCCACAAATTGTAATAAAACAGTGTTTCTAATTCAAATAGTTGCTTTATGCTGAGTTGAAAAATAATTCTCCACCAAAATCACAGATGCGAGGGAGCACGTTACTGTGAGAACTTTAATGTTTGAAACCGAAGAAGAGGAGGAAACATAACAGCACGCTTAATCTATTTGTATTACAGCTCTATGATAAGAATTAAAGTAGAACAAAACAATACACTTTAAAATAATATGCTACTCATTACGTTTAATTATAAAATGTTTTTTTTTAAAAAGTAAGGAACAATTTATTACTTCTAATGATTGCAAAATGGTTGAATTATAAAACGATTTGCTCATCATAAATAGTAATTTTAACTCATTGAGAAACCCGGCTGAGAAAAAGAAAAAATGAAAACTGTGTCAAAATTAGTTAAATTTTTAAATTTTTTCAATATATTTCTTTTCATTTAAAAAAAATGTCCTTAATGGCCGGTACGTAATAAGTAGTAAGAATAATAGTAATTAATTTTAATTAAAATATGGTTTATAAAAGCAGTAGTACACTTCAATGTTTTTTACCATTTTTCATAAATTTATATTTTCGTATTTCTTAATTTAATAACACGTCCTTTTAAAATAAAGTGTTAAAAGTAAATCAGATAAAAGTTTTACTATTACCTTTAACAGCTAAAGTTATTTAAATTATAAAAAAATATGATTTTAATCAATTAAACTGATAGAGATATTTGCTGGCAGGATGACTTTTATCTATTCATTTATAGTTTTTATTTGTTAATGAAAATAATCCAAATGTCCTTTTACAGTAATTTTTTTGGTTTCCAAAGTTTTCAAAGAATAAAATAATGGTACATGAATCATTTTTTTTTTAAATTCTACTTCGTTGACAATATTTATAAGCACAGCTCACACTTTAAACAAAATTATTTATCTCCTTATTTTGGACTGAGAGAAGATCAAGAAAAATCACAGTTCCTCATCACCTCTCCATACCGCGTGCAACTGCATTTTGCGTCGATCTGCTCTTTGGGCTACCGCGGTTTTTCAAGTTTTGTTTTTCACCTTCATTTTCCATTATTTCGCTATAAACTTTAAAATTTCTGTTTCAAATCATTTTATATTTTCTCATTCACGTCCAGCGAGTCTTGAGAGTGAGTGCCTAATTTTGACAATTTTATATTGATAATTTTATATTATCAAGTATAGCTAACTTATCTCAGGGCGTTGAATACTCACAGTAAAACTTAAACACATTTTGAATAATTTATCTTTTAATTGATGAAAGAATACATTTTTACATTATGTTTATATTAATTTTATAAATATACTTATTTTTAAAGTTATACATGATTTCACACAATTAATTGATACGGAATAAACAAAATTTCTCTTACATATGAATGTTCATAAGACTATTTATGTAACAAAAATTATTTTGATTTGTGACTATCAATTGTTAATTGTAAAGCCATTTGTGGAAGAATTGCAAGTGTCTTAAATTATATTAGAATTTTAAAAGCAATCTTGTGTTTTTTTGTCTATATTCACGCTTGTCCCTGTTCATATTTTTGTTTATTAAAACAAATTGTTAAAATAATTGTTAAAACAGTTTTACTATTTCAAAGAGCAAAAACATTTAGCTAATTATTCAATAAAAGAATTATTTTATGCGTATACAAATTTTTCATTTTCAACTTTAGTAAATCTGCTTAGTCAGCTTCAAATTCAAAATATCAATTTTTATACACCATGAAAAATTCCTGATTAAATAACTATGAAAAGTACCAGAACATCAGTGCAGGTACTTCTAACCGTAATATCAATTTTTACTGGAACATATTACAAAACAAAAATTTGATATACTGATTTTTTTACAATAATTACATTAAAATCACTATACCATTCTAATTTAAATAAATATTACTGCAAAAAATACATTATGATATTTTACAGTAGAAAACATTATAAGGATGATGCACCCAAAGAGCCTGTACTTTATACCATAATTTGATCTGGAATTTTCTACACGTAATTGCGTGCTGTTTTGAAAAGACCAAAACTAGCTACTTTAGAAGTACAAATATAATAAAATAAGAAGTGATTCCTTTCTAAAACCTCCCGAGTATTTCTGACCAAATTGAACAAAGTGACTTCAGAAATCAGAACGATTCTCGAAGATTAAAAATTATGGAGGTGTCACGTTAAAGAATAAGCTTCCTTTTTTAGATGGAAATGGCTGAAGACGCAATGGCGCATCTATTCTTTGTTGTGAAAAAAAGATATTTCGGATCTAGTAGTCGACCTTCGATAAAAAATGCTCTCAGATGAAAAATTGAAGAAATGAAGTGAATTATGGAGTGGAGTTGCTCTTAAGTGGCTCAGTGCTGTGACTCTTTCAACCCGTATCACATTCATCATATTTTGCAACGTCGCATTTTGTGAGAAAAGAAGAAGATTCGAAGATTTTTTCTGGGAAATATTCTTAGAATTTCGAAGATGTTTCTCAATTCTAGAACATAGAAAACAATTTTGTCGAAAGATTCGTAAGATGTAACCTGAGAATGAAAATCTAATAAGAAAATGAAAATAGAGACATCAGCCTATATTTTACAGAGAAATGAGAAAAATAATACTTAAATGTACGAAATAAAACATGCTCAATCTCAATTCATCTTCAATTTCAGAAAGCGTAAATTTTTTAAATTAATAGAAATTTGAAAACAATGTTTGAAAGCTCTTATTTTATTTAGTCATTTTAATAATAATTTCAAATTATTGTTATCCATAGTATAGGCTAATTTTGTGTCAGTATTTACTATACTGTAAAAATTATTCCCGAAAACTTGTGGGGAAAAGAAGTTGGCATTCAATGTGACATTGATTTTTTATATAAATTCAATATTTACAGCTAAATGTATGGTATTAATATGAAAACAGAATGATTGAAATGAGTGAAAAATCACTCAGTCATAACAGTTTTTGAACCCAGAAAGCCTATTTAACTAACTAACGCAGTTGCCGCTGTACTATCAAGTCACACAGTGAGAACTGTATGACTTGATAGTACAGGGTAAAAACATTTAGGTGAAGAAAACCTATCATGGAAATCCATTGGTCTTACGCTAGTCAATTAAAAGATTCCCATAACCGTCAGTTGTTAGTCAATGAATCATGGAGGTTAAGACTTCAAAATTTCAAAATCATGTTTAACAGTGCACACTGATCTCTTATAATTTTAAGATCAGCTTTTACCTATCGAACTGAAGCGAGTGGGCTTCATACAGCTTTCTTCTTTATATTTCTGACCCAGTGCCTTAATAACCTTGTCATTGTGATTCAATCTAGACTATTTCTTTTAAAATTTATATTATATTGTAGAGACAACATTTTACAACCATTTAATTCAAACATTTTCTGAACTTTTCATAATAAAAAAAATTAATTTAAACCAACTTTAAAATTGTGAAAGAACTTAAAATGGTTGAGAGGAAGATGTTCAGAAAAATGCCAAACTATGTCGGTGGTTGAGCCAGAGTAGAGTTAAAATTTTCATTTAGTTAAGCCATTGATACTGAAGTTGTTTCATTTCTCTATGTTGAACCATACCATCATAGTAGCCAGTCGCTATACAGCACTCGGTGATGACAAAAAAGAAGGGGGGGGGAAACATGATACATCTCAATTTTTGACGTATTAACAATAGTAACTTAGAAATATAATAAGTTATATTTCATTATTTAAATAAAATAAACAATGTTATTTACAAGTAACAATTACAACTTTTAATATAGCAATCATCATTAATGTCAAGGAAGTCCAGATTCCTAACAAATAGTGACCGGGGATTATTTTGCCTAAATGTTTTTAAGAAAAATTCTTTTTATGCATTTAATGGTAAATAATTATCACAAGACTTTTTTTTATCATTTTTGGAGGAATTAAAATCCTTCGCGTGCATTATAACAATCTAAGACGTGGAACATTTCCATATTTAAAAAGGCTGCATCCAGTATTAATCGAACAAATAATGTAAATATCAACATGCAACTGCTTTTTTAATCAAATGTGTGCTTATATCAGTCAATGAGCACTGATTCTTAAGACATTTTAATTACAAAATTCCCTTTAGAATTTATTAACCTTTTTTCGAACAACAACATTAAAAAAAGTTCAAAAAGACCAAAATACATTCAATGACAGTTTTCTTTGTTTGTGATTTTCAATTAAAATGTTTCTATTAACCAAAGGAGCATTTTATATCTTACCTTGATTCAGACGCTGGAAACTAAGTTATTCTCTACAATAAACAAATGTCACAAGAGCAGAGAGGAAAAATTCTTATTAAATTGTACTATATGGTAATGACCTATGGTAATAAAAAAAAAACCTAGTTCTGGTAAATAAAACCAAATTGTACGATATTTAAACCTTTTATTTGGTAACTTTTCCGTTCATGTAGTAACGGTTTACCGGAAATTCTGCTTTTCAAAATTATATTATTAACACAAAATATACTAAACTCAAAGGTAAATTTAACTGAATAAATGGTTTTTATGCCATGTTTTAAGATTTCATGACAAAATTATCCAATTTTTACCAAATTTTTCGAAATTTTATCGCATATTATAAAACAATATATTGTTGTTAATTTTACCAAAATTATTACCATAGTGCTTCGGTAAAACTTACCGAACTTTTTTAATTTTTTCATAGAGCCTGAAGCACGTTAAATTTTACCCTATTCTGATAGTTTATTCTGGCATACTTCTTTTTCTCAGTGTTGAATTAAGTATCAGATTTGTCCAAATATTGCATTTTCTGAACTGTTGATGACTCAAGGGATAGAGCGTTTGCCTTCCATTGACGTGAACCGGGTTCAAACCCCAGCGATGGCAGGTCAATACGAATTCTACATTCGGCTTTCACCGACCACAGTGCTGACGTAAAATATCCTCAGTGGTAGACGGATCATGGATTAGAGTCTCCTTGCCGCCAGGCTAACTGTGGGAGGTTTTCGTAGTTTTCTTCCCTATGTAACGCAAATGCGGTTTAGTCCCATCAAAAAGTTCTCCACAAAAGCAAGTTTCTCCCAATACTTGATCCAGGAGTTCCCTTGTCTTCTGGATTGGGTTGAAAATCACAAAGTTATGGCGTTGAATGTTAGTAGTTGTAAACCCAAAAATTGAGTTGTCTGTCAACGACGGTAATAATATAAAATAAAATATTGTACTTTCATAATCATAATGTATCTTGGAAGAAACAAAAAAAATAATTACTTTATAAATTATTATTATTTAAGGGCAGATTTAGGCAACAAGTATGATCTACTTTTCAATTTTTGGTATAAGATGTAGATTTAAAACCTTAAATTTAAATGTCATTCAAAGTATTTTTTTAATATTAAATATTTTTTAGAGTTTAAGTAATTTTTTACACAATATTCAATTTGTTTTCTGTACTTTCATTGTAAACCAAATATAAAATACGATATGAAACATTTCATTTTCGTTAGAAATATTTTCAGATACATATGAAAGTTTTTTAATAATATTATCAGAATGTTCTTAAGAATTTTTAAATTAAATGTCATAAACTTCCATAGACTCTTAAAGTTCTCATTCTTAATTAATATCTACAAATTATTATGAACGTCTTCTCATAAGAGTTCTATTTTGAAAGTTAAACCTTTCAAAAACAAAGATGATATCGATACTCAAGATGTTATAAAAGTCGACGATGATAAATCACCATAGAATGAAATACGGACACTCCCACCGTTGGAAAAAAAAAAGACAACTTAGTTTCGATTTCTTTTCACTTTTGGCAAAAACTTCTCTACACTTCGGCGATGTGATTTTAGATATAACAGACAAAATGTCTAAAAGTGATGATTGATGATGTTATTAATTGAAAAATCCTACCGTTATAGAACTGGCGAAGTCTTGTAACTAATACAATACATTTTTATTTTAAAACATACAAAATAATATGATAATAATGACCTATTCTTAGCTCAATGGCTGTAATTATTTTAGAAATCAAGCAAACAAAACATGCGAGATTTCACTTTTTAAAAAATAATAAATAATTTTCACACTTTCTAAAATTAATAAAGTTTTTCAGTTTCATATCCTGTTAATATTTTTAGTGAAAGTATAACTTCTGTTTTACCGAAAGTATACTTCGTTAAATGTGATAAGCGAATTTTCCTACTTCCTGCTTTAAAATATTGATTGACTTACAAGTGTAATCTGTTAATTTTTTAGTGATACTAATAATGTTTTATCGATTTTCGCTTTCATCACTGGTGTAAAATAACGACGTTGTTTACATTTTTTGAGAAGAATTCGCGAATTGTTATCGTTTTGAAAAGAGTTTGCCCAACTATATAAATATTACTTAATTAACTTTAGAAAATCTAAAGGCAGGAAGTAACTTAAATTCATTTGACCAGTTATTTTAAAAAATTGTTTTTATAAATTTATGAAAAAAAATACTATGTGTTTCATTTTAAGGAGTTTACAATACATATTATTTATACCTATAAATTAAAATATTAGTTGAAGGAAAATCTTACTAATATTTAATATTAAAATATAGAACACTTATCTCTTACTCATATTAACTATCTTATATTATATAACATATTATATGATTTTTCACTAATATTAATATTATAATACTGTGCAACAATATTTTAATATTAATTATTAATTTCTTACTAATATTCATATTATAATATTACACACTATCATCTATGAGAAAAATAAGCCTAGTTCAAGCAACCAGTAACGGATGGCAGAAGTTAGTTAAATAGTAGTATAATAGTCTAATTTGGTTAAGATTCAATTTTTTTAATTCATAACTGCATGTTACGTATTTTAAAACACGTTTTTTAAGTAGCAGTCTTTTGCTGACATTGAAATCTTGAATCAATATCTAGATATTGATTTAAGAGATATTGAATATATAGATATCGATTTAAGATTTCAATGTCAGCAAAAGACTGCTACTTAAAAAACGTGTCTTAAAATACGTAACATGCAGTTATGAGTAAAAATATTGAATCTCAACCCAATTATACTATTATACTACTATTATAAAACATTAAAATATAGAAAACACTGAAATATGCAGTATTTTTAATTATAATTACTTCATTTATTTGTTAAATATTGAAAAATGTATTGAAATTTTTTATTTTTCGATGACATAAGAAATACGCACTTGCCTGGTAGTTACAAACTTAATGAGCAAGAAGACATGTGTTCATATTACCCCAATGCAAATTTTGCTCTATATTGTGTCAAGAAATAATAGCTCAATGCTTCGTAAGGTAAAATAGGCACGTACACTCTAAAAAGACCTGTGGATTTAACGTAAAAATTCCATCAGCTATCCTACCAGTTTTCCGCTGTAATTTGTACAGAAAAAAATCCTTTAAATTCATACAAACTTTATGTGTATACAACAGAATTTCTACATAGTACAAACAGATTTAGATTTTTAGTACGGATATTTGGCTGAAGAAAAACCCCAACATTTAATGTAATTGTGTGTAATTTCGCTCGAATTTGAAGAAAAAAAATTAAGTTTCAAAATACATTCAAGCCAGTTGAAGACCACTTTTATGAAGTTATCGAGAATAATAAACGCAATATTCAATTAACACTTGCCCAAAAGAAGGAAATGTTTGAATTTGCTCTTAAAATCAAAAGCATCAAATTTTGGTAATGTTTTTTATTTCGTCAAAAAAATTAATACAGAAAAGATCAAAGATATTAAGTTCAGAATAATTTTATTGCATATAACTGATTAAAATTAGACTTTATATAAAATTTACAAAATATTGAAAACTAAAAAGGTTATAAACAAAAAATTAATAATGGGAGCGTTGGTCAGTGTCAGGTCTGTTGCATAAAACAATATTGGGTGTCCAAACTAGTGCTATATTGTAAGTATTTTAATATCAGTATAAAATTTATATACATTTAATACTATTTAAAACGACATGAACGAATTCCATTAAAAGGGAATTATAATAATAATAGTGGATAATCAAGCATAGTAAATATATTGATTTCAATTAATTACATCTGTCATCAGTTACATGGTCCAAATACAATACATAAAGTGTCCCAACACAATATGATAATAAACAACTAAGTTAAAGCCATGACAAAAGCTTGTATGCTTAAAAACCTTTTAAGAAATAAATCAAATTGAATAGAATCACACATTAGACAGAGAAGTTTCAGTATATTAGGCATATTTAAACTATCATAACAGTTATAAAACAATTAGTACATATATAACAGCAATTTTTCATGATTACATATTAATATTTATACAAAATGTATTACAATATAAAAATTTCAATATAATACGTTTACAATTAAAAAAGTTACATTCATTTGAAGATTATGGTAAAGGTTTGTATGCTTAAAAACCTAAAAAAAAACTGTTTAAATTCACTCATTGCATTGATATGACAAAATGAAGCTTTAGTGTAAAAGACATTGAAATAGGGGAACTATACAACTGTTATAATACCTAAAAAAATCCTTTAGGAAATGTTTATAATCGATATTAAATGATTAATATTGAGATTTATTCAAAATACAACATAATGAAAGAATCCCCATAACAATACGATAATAATAAATAAAGTAATAAGAATTTTAATTAGTTTGTATAAGTTTGTTTGGACTATAAACCTCAATACAATTTAATAAAATTAGAAAATTATGCTTTATCAATTGAGGAAAAGACGAAACAAGCATAAATCATAAAAAAACATAATAACAAAAGGAGCAAAAGTTTCTAACTTGCTACATGGTAATTTTATAGTTTTCAAAATACTACACGTACTTAGGCTAAGTAATAAGGATAAAGAGTAATGCGCGGATAGAACAACCCCCAAGCAGGATGATTAGATTTAAGATACTTTATACAATCATATGATTTGATCAGCCAATCAGAGTGTTTGAAATGAAAACATTAACTTTCATTACAATTTCGTCACATTTATTTTTAAATCATTACCATGTTTAAATAATAGATCGCATAATACAATACTGGATGATCTAAAACTTCACTAAAAAACGGATAATTAAGATACAGACATATCAATCAAAAGAGTCATAATATATTAGAATAACTAAAAACCATAATTATTAATTGAAAAGTTCATACTTAAATTAATGATCAAACACAATACTTTTGTCCATAACTTTTGACTCAGGGGACCGAATTTAATAAATATTTGTGCTTATGGATAATAGCTTAGAAAAAAGGAAATATATAATTTTATGAAAAATGAAGACTCTAAGCTCCTCAAAATTAACGATGAAATCGAAAAAACGTAAAGTTTTGAAATAACAAAGAAGAAATTTATTAAAGAAAATTTCTAGATTTTGCTAAAAATACATAGAATACTTGGTTCAAGCGATTTTTAATCTAAACAAATAAAAATTAAGAGAAAGTGAACATATTTTTTAAATTTTTTTTTGATTTTGCAAAACATTAATTAGTACAAAAATGCAAAAATCAGCAAATTGTTCTTAAAAAAATCAACAAATTAAGATATCACTTAGCTAAAAAAACCGGAGCAAAGGTATTTTAGAATACAAAGTAACCGAATTAGAAGTTTTTATCATTAATGTAAAAATTCCTGAAACTTGAAAGACTTTCAAGAGTTGCTATTACTAGCATATTTAATAAGGTGGAAATGAAGTACACATTTAAATTTTTATGCAACTAATAATTGACAAATACAATTCGAAGCAAATTGACATAATTCTAAAGCAAATAAAACTTCTTACATATTAAATATTCATATGATAGTAATAAATCTTGTAAAAACAGAAGAAAAAAATAACTTACTTCGGTTGAAAGTTAATCCGATATCAATATTAACATTGCAACAGAGAATATCTGTTGCTCCGCATAAAGCTCTGAATACGCTGGATACTGAACTTAAGCCATGGATACCTATGCTACCGTGCAATTAAAAAAACAACGTAAATGCTTCACTGTAGATTTCGAAAAAAGTAGATTGACAACTATTTTCTTTCTGTTGCTAATGAACGTTCTTTCTATTGCCAATAAACGCTAAAATATAATTTCAGAAAACTAATGGAACAAAATGCATTTTTGAAAAACTTTTTTTGCAATATTTATGTAGCTTAACATACAAAACATATAAAAATCTCAATTTTGAATTTTTTGTCTGTTACGTTGATTTTTCAAATGCAAGGCAGTATGCATCCAGTGCTGTAGTTCGGCAGAGATCCGAATTGTAGAGGAACATCTTTACCGGTAATAAATGCAAAAAAAAAAAGAGTCGTTTGTCTATAAAAGTTTCCGCATGAGGGCAGTAATGATATCTTGTCTGAGAATCAGAGAAAGTCTGTATTTTTATGAAATGGAGATATTCTGTTAAAGGTAATATAGGATATCTATCGAAACAACTTCTTTTCTGAGTGTGGAGTTGATAAAACAAGGAGTTAGAATTTGATTTAAAAATACCAGTTTCTTTTTCATTTCAAAGTTTGCAAGTTCGGGATTTCTTCCTTCAGACTATATCCTGAAATTTTAACTTCTATTCTTCAAATTATAATTCATACTTCTTAAAATGCTGGATTTTAGTCTTTATATTATATCCTACATTCTTAAATTTTCAGTATTCAGTTTGTATTCGAGAATTCAGAATATTATTCTCCGAACTGTACTTAAATATAAAAATTATAGTAAAATCAACATTTTAGTATGTTTATTTCGAGATAATCCATTCTAATTCCTGATTTAAGTTCATCGTTCCTAAAAATTTCACAGCATATTTGAATGAATTATTGTGATTGCAGTTCAGTACGTGAATGATCCAATCACCCTTTTTAAAGAGAGAAAAAAAATTGTAAACATATTTAAGGTTTAGGCGTCGAAAAATTCCTCGTTATTACGTGAAAAATTTAACCACTAGATCAATAGTTTTTAAGGTGTTTTATGAGGTAGGTTAAGGTGTTTAATGTGTAAAGTCTATTTTCCCTCTCCCATTGTATAACAGTGATTACCAATACCGAAAAAAATGGTAATATCAAAATTTCACTGAACAACATCTTAGTGAATTTAAATTTTCAATTTCACACCTTTGATAGAAATATAAATGCGATTTCTAGATATATATTTTTATATACAGAATTAAATGAAATGAGTAAGATTTGAAATGCTAGAAAGCAATCATTTTTGTTTTCCAAACGTGTAGCTATTTCTGCCATAAATTTCTCTTAACTGCCGACCACTTTCTAGTTCCGCTATTTTCGACGTAGTTGCGTGGTAAGCAGGGAAAAAAACATTAACGCCTAATAAAATGGTCTCATTGCTAAAGGCGAAATGAGCCATTTCTATCTGGAAGTCGTTTCCTAACATTTCCCGGCAAATCACAATTTAATGTCCATTTTCTGGAATGTCTTTTAAAAAGAATTGAGGACCAGAAGTCGTTTAAGAAGATTTCTTCAATTGACTATTTGATTATATCGTATGAAATTGCAGAGATTCTATTTTTAAATTACATTTTTGATTCAGTTTTAAATATTCAATATTCCTTTTAAAATGAGCTCATGTGCAGTTTAAAACATTTATGGAATTTTCATTACAGTTAAAGATTTTTTTCTATCTAGTATTCAAAAACTGATGTGACTTATATGTTTTACTGAAAACTGGTTGATTTTAATGTTATTTTTAAATTGATATTTTTCCATGTTTGAAATTATAAATAAGTTTAATGCTATCAAAATGTTATATTCCAATTAAAATTATAGAGCGAATAATTTTAATAGGCGATAAACTATAATATAAAATGGTTCAATACAAAAATTTAAATTTAAATTAACTATAATCGGTTTATAGAAAACATTACTGGGCGCTTTTAAACAAACCTCCCCTACTAGTAAATATTTTAAGCAGTAAATTAAAGATCAGATAGAAAAATGGTATTGCTCTAAAGTTCTTATCAAGGTCTTATACGAATTTTATTTGTTTTTAAAATTGTGGATTTAGTTTGCGGCTACTAACAAATGTATTTCACTCGAAACTAAAATGTTCAATGGTTATGCAAGTTCAAAATATATTAATATAGGTATAAAGTATTGCTTTGATATATATCTAGATTATTAAAACTGCACCAATACTAAGAAGTATTAATACCAATACTGTGGAACTAAGTATCTTACGGTTAATTGGAATTAAATATTTAGCGGAGAAAATTGATAAAATTAATTTTGGCTGTTAGCCATTGTTTCAATTTTAAGCGTTAGCCATTGTTTTAAATTTTACTATAGACTATTCAATTTCTCAAGTATTTTAAAGAGGACATCAGCGATATTTGCTTCAGGATAGCTTTATTTGATCAAAAGAAGTTTATCGCCCTTACTTTAATATTTAGTTGATTTTCATTCGCAATGTTAGATAAATTCAATGGAGAGCATTAACGTGGTTGCATTCATGGACGACGTCACCAAATTAATATTTTTAAAGCTATCTGACATCACATGTTTATTTTGTTTATAAATATACTTTTAAAATGTGTTTCCTTAAAATAAATACTTCAAAACCAACCGTTATTGAAATGAAAAAAAATATTTATGTATTGAAAGGCAAAATCAATCGAAAATTGATACTAATTCAACGTTTTTGTTTCTTCATTAAAATCATCATATTTCACCAAATTAATATTTATAAAACTCACGTATTACTCACGTCTACTAAACATCACGTATTTATTTTTTTATAGATATGCTTTTAAAATGTGTTTCTATAATATATATATATATATATATATATATATATATATATATATATATATATATATATATATATATATATATATATATATATATATATATATATATATATATATATATATATATATATATATATATATATATATATATATATATATATATATATATATATATATATATATATATATATATATATATATATATATATATATATATATATATATATATATATATATATATATATATATATATATATATATATATATATATATATATATATATATATATATATATATATATATATATATATTTATATATATATATATATATATATATATTTATATATATATATATATATATATATATATATTTATATATATATATATATATATATATATATTTATATATATATATATATATATATATATATTTATATACAGGGTGTCCCAAAAGGTCGTTTACAAACTTAACATGCTGGTCTGTCATATCATGATGAACAAGATTTACATAGGAACTTGTGTCCGAAAATTAAAACTGCGACCGCTAGAGGGCGATAATTGCACGAAAACGGGAGAGAGGGAAAAACAATCATTTCAGGCGTGGACGTTGAAGGAGAAGGATGAATGAGTTTAGTAACGCAGAAATGGCCGACATGTTTTACGTATACGGCGCCGCTGATGGAAATGGACGAGCCGCGGCACGGACGTACCTTGAGCGCTTCCCAAACAGACGTTAGCCAAGTCATGTTTTGTTTGGACGATTGCACCGCAGATTATGTGAATCAGGTGCTTTCGTAGCACGTAGCCACATCGGTCGAGAACGTGCTACACGCACACCTGTCGTAGAGGAAACCGTGCTACAGGAGTATGCCATCAACCCACAAAGTAGTCTCCGAGAAGGCGAACGTGTCTTGGGTGTAGCTCGTTCCACCATAATGCGCATACTGCACAATGACATGCAACACCCTTACCACTTCCAAAAAGTACAGGCATTGTGCGCTGACGATTATCCCAAACGCATTGCATTCTCACGCTGGTATTTGCAACAGCGGGTCGTACAGCCAGATTTTCCATCATAGATTTTGTTTTCTGATGAATACTGCTTTACAGGGGATGGTGTCGTGAACCTGCACAACATGCACGTATGGGCGCATGAAAACCCAAGATGTGCACGTGCCCATGCACATCAACAACGTTTCAGCGTAAACGTTTGGGCTGGTATTATCGGTGACATGTAGATTGGCCCTTACCTTCTACCTGAGCGCCTCGACGGAAATACCTATCGCATTTTTTTAGAAAGAGTTTTGCCGGATCTGATGGGTGACGTTCCAGCCGCTACACGCCGAAACATCTGGTTTCAGCATGATGGAGCACCTGCCCACTTTAGCTACGCTGTTCGAGAATACCTCGATAGGATTTATCCTAATCGCTGGATCGGTAGAGGCGGACCAGTCTCGTGGCCGCCGCGATCCCCCGACCTGACTCCCATGGATTTCTACCTGTGGGGACACATGAAGTCCATAGTGTACGATACACTTGTAACATCGCGGATCGCGGAAGCGGCAGCACTTGTCCGTGACACTCCTGGCCAATTTGAACGGGTTCGTGAATCAAAGCGCCGACGCTGTGAAACGTGCATTGTGGCGAATGGAAGGAATTTTGAGCATTTGCTGTGATGTAATGATGTTTTATAATAAAAATCATATTAACACCGCTATCGATATCATTTTTTTTCTCCTCATCCAAACCTGCACTTATCGCCCTCTAGCGGTCTCAGTTTTAATTTTCGGACACAAGTTCCTATGTAAATCTTGTTCATTATGATATGACAGACCAGCATGTTAAGTTTGTAAACGACCTTTTGGGACACCCTGTATATATATATATATATATATATATATATATATATATATATATATATATATATATATATATATATATTTATATATATATATATATATATATATATATATATATATATTTATATATGTATATATATATATATATATATATATATATATATATATATATATATATATATATATATATATATATATATATATATATATATATATGTATATATATATATATATATATATATATATATATATATATAGCACAATAAAAACAAAACCGAACTAAAAACGGAAACAAAAAGAAAACGGAAGTAAGGTAATAGTAGATAATATCAAGCGCTAAAGCTGCTTTAAATATGATCACTAAAACATAGCACAAAAAAACAAAGAGAAAAACGAAAATAATTAATAAGTTTTATTTTATGAATTGAGATTGATGAAGAGATTATATCTTTTCTTAGTTTTGTTTTCCAAATTTTAAATAATTTTTTTTTAAGGTATTAAAAATTATGTTCTTTAAATACTTTTAAAAAATTATTGTTAATAATTTTCTTCTCTTGTCTTTTTCCATATTTTCTCAACTTTTTAGCTTATTTTATGAGTTCTATATGCTTGCAGCTTATGCGCAGTTAATAAAACTTATTAATTATTTTCGTTTTCCTCTCTGCTCTTTTGTGCTATATATATATATATATATATATATATATATATATATATAAATGCAAGAAAACACGAAGAAAGTTAAGAAAAACAATAAGTTTAATTTATTGCGCTTAAGCTGTAAGTAAACAGAACTCATTAGATAAGTTCATAACGAAGAATAAAACAAAGAAAAATAATAAACATATGAAAAAGGGGGGGAAATAATAAGTAAAAAATAACAAACAACAGTTTATTAAAAATAATAATAAATAATTAAAAAAAAAAAAAAAATTTAAAAAAAAAAAAAATCATGAAATGTTAATTAAAAAACCGGAAAAAAAAGGATATAATCTTTTCTTCAGCCCACACGATTATATCCGCAAAACAGAGTGCTTTCTGATATTGTATCAATAAAGCCAAAGCTAAATAAATTAATACAATAGTGTGAGGAGCACTCAAAAAATTTTTTTAAAAATAACAACAAATTTTGTTATTTTTAAAAAAATTTATTTGTTGTTATTTTTAAAAAAATTTTTTGAGTGCTCCTCACACTATTGTATTAATTTATTTAGCTTTGGCTTTATTGATACAATATCAGAAAGCACTCTGTTTTGCGGATATAATCGTGTGGGCTGAAGAAAAGATTATATCCTTTTTTTTCCGGTTTTTTAATTAACATTTCATGAATTTTTTTTTTTTTTTAATTTTTTTTTTTAATTATTTATTATTATTTTTAATAAACTGTTGTTTGTTATTTTTTACTTATTATTTCCCCCCCTTTTTCATATGTCTATTATTTTTCTTTGTTTTATTCTTCGTTATGAACTTATATATATATATATATATATATATATATATATATATATATATATATATATATATATATATATATATATATATATATATATATATATATATATATATATATATATATATTGTATGAAATACATATGCTGAAATGTTAAGTCCAAAATTAACTTTTTTCTTGATTCTTATTCATTTTTTTCCATTGAGAAATGCGTGGTATACCAATGAAAGAACTTATTTCATAACCCAATAAAATAACTTACATAACAGTTTCTTGCACTTTAGAACTTCCAAAAAATTTCGATCCATGAAAAGGAATGTACTGAATTGCATTATTTTATTTTTTAGGAAATGAAATTTTTTCAGAAAGCACCAATTTCATAAAGATGAGCAAAACATTTCTTGGATGGATCGAAACTTTTTTTTACAAAATACTGTCTTTTCAGGCATGTCTATTTCTGTGCTCATTTTTGTCTGTTTTAAAGTAGAAGAAACAGCGGAACAAACATTTGATATGAGTTGGTATTTAACGAAGCATAAACTTGAGGAATTTGCGTGTCAGCCAATCTTTTAGTTTGCCTCATTAAACATAGCGTTCATATATTTTTTTAAAGAAAACTTGATTTTTTAGCTTCAAAAATCCAGTGGTTTTAGTTTTGTTTTATAAGAAAATTTTTTATTTTTGAAAAAAAAGAGAAAAACGAAAAGACAACAAAAGTAAAGCTATTTATTTTATAAATGCATGAACAATTTTCGGCTGTTTTTACTCAACGAAAGTTCTTCTTTACGAATAAAAATCCATAAAAAGGAAAACACACTCAACAAACTTTATATATAAGAAGACATTTAAAAAAAGATAATAAATTCGCTCTTTACAAGCAATTTTAAAACAATGTATTTTTATAATTATAAGGCAAAGAAGATAATAGTAAAAGTTGATTATCCATCCTATTTAAATTAATACTGAGAGAAAATTCTAATTGGTATTAATTGACTTAGAGTAATTTAGCTTTTAAAAGCTTATTATTCTTTCTTTTTTGTTTCTTCCCTCAGTTTCAATGTTTTTGTTTATTTCTGAATAATAATTTACAAAGTGTTGGGATTATATTCATATGGGTGTATCTATAATGATTTTTAAAAATAGCATGCGCTTCCATTTTTGTTCTGCTAAATTTATTCATGTTTTGAATAAAATTTGAGTTATGCGTAACTCTGATGGCAATAGTGGGCAAAATGAAAACAAAACAGATTGAATAATTTTCGATAAAATGATCGGATAGTCTACCATGTTTCAAATTACAAGGTGTAAGACGCTTACGAATAATATCTGAATTAATTTGAGTAGGCTATTAATAGGAAATTAAACAAAAAATATACTTTAAATAAAAGCAATCTTTTTGATAAATTCTGATTTTATTTTCCATTTCTGAATGAAAAACACTTTAATTGAGAATTAAACTTTTTTCTGAAAAAGTTCAGAAAGTAAATGGAAGACAAAAAAATTATGTCCCTTTTTTGTAGCAAGTTTGTTTGGGTTAACTATACATCCTTATGCGCATTTGAATGGTTCATATGCCGACCGACCTGTGTAGGGGGCAAGGAACTGTCCTTGCATCAAAAAGGTCCTAGGTTGGAATCCCAGGCAAGGCATGGATGTTTCTTTCTCTCTGTGTGTGTTCTATGTCCTTTCTCCTTTGTGTGTGTGAATGTGACCCGCTCTATAAACGAGTTTGTGGTAGTGTGAATGGCGTGGCAGAAGTCGAATTCCTGGCCATAGATGGCGCCACTTAAAAACAGGAACAATCGTACCCTCTCTACCTAAATAGGCATACGACAAAAAAAAATGGTTCATATCTTAAACGTCATGATATCTTGATGTATGAAAAAGTTTTTAAGTTAAGTTATATATCGGTATATACGCAGATTTTTCAAACCCCTAAAATCTTACTAAAATCAGGGAGTTGACTTACTTACATATCGATAATAAAATCCGGCATTCGTGGAACGTGAAATATCGTTATATTATAAGCAATGAGAGGGATATGAATAATTCTGCATCAATTTAAAACGATTTTTAATGTGTTATAAACAATTAATTTTGCATTATCTCTCATCCATTTTTTTTTAAATATAATTTTTTATAAAAAAACAATACTTTAAATTATGTTCAGAAGAAAAATTAAGATTAACAAAAATTAAGATAATTTATTCAAGAGTTTTTTTAAAAAATGTTACACAATGAAAAATTTTAAAACATACCATAAAGCTACAAACTTATAGATTCAGGAGCATCATCTGTGTTGGATTCGATAACATTAGCAGCATACGAATCCCACTATGCAATGGATTATATATCATCCTCATCTGCTGTGTCCCACAAAAATTCATCTTCACCCCCATCCACAAAACAAACCTTTAAAAACAATTTTAAAATAACATACGGATACATATTTTATAACGCGTCTAGTATCATTTGACAGTTGACGTCTATGCGAGCAGCGCGAAAATTTCCTGTTATTGTAAGCTTTTTTGATGTGAAACATTTTTAACTCGAGACTATTTTGTAGACTAAATATTTTTTTAATATTATAAATTTTCATATCTAGTTCCTTTTCATATCTAGTTGACTTATACACTCGACATACCAGAAATTTTCTTTCTCGTAATCAAAAATAAGGGTGGACTTATACATCGATATATGGATTTTATTTTTTTTCTTATACTAAAATGCTTCTTAGAACATTTAACCACTAAGATCCCTTGTCTTTTAAAACACGATATATTCTCACTATCCATTTATTTATTTTGATTTATTTTTAAAAAAAAGACATCATCGAAAAATATATAAAAGTTAAAAATTAAATTAAAAGAAAGCGAATGTATTTGTATTATGAATAAAACGTTAATCAGAAGGACCATGTGTTCGCGCAACTTTCAGATATCTTTAAAAAAAATTTTAATTTATTGTTAAATTTTTAAAAATTTAAACATTCAGGCTTTTAAAAATTATTATGCTATAATGTTAATATGTTTAGTTTGCTTAAGAAAGTTCATACTTTAATTTGTCCTCATTATTTGCTGCATTGAAAAAAATTTGAAAAATTGCTTTTCACTAAAAAAATTAATTTATTATTATTTTTCTAAAAATAATTATGAAACAAAATCTGGATAAATCTTTGAAAGTTTCTCTGAAGACAAATTAAGGAAAAATAATTTAAATATCTGTATTTTCAAATTCATTCAATTATCTGTAATAGTTTTCAGAAGCATAATTTAAGTGTTGAGAAAACTAGAAATAATAATCAAGTGGAAGAAACGCCTTTACAGTTTCTATTGTATCTTATCTGAAGTTCAAGTTGAGTGAAATGGATTGTTTTTAACAATTCAAAAGGTAACTAATTCTGTTTATTTTCCAGGTAATAAAAAAGTTTCAAAATTTAAGATTTTTTGTGTATCCTAATCTTTTAGGGGTTTTGTGTCCATATAGGTATCATAAAAGTTGTGAAATCAATATATATAAAAATGAATGTCTGTGTGTATCTTTTATAGACGCCTGAAACATCCAACCGAAAGTGATGAAATTTGGCAATCAGATAGTTTGAATCATGAGGATGGTCACTGTAGACATTAGAGTATTCTTCAATAAACCTTTCGGGTGGGATGAGCGAAAACGAAAAGGAATTTTCTGATTGGTTAAGCGATAGAAATTGCTTTTAATTCGAATTTAGACAGTTCAATTTTTCAAATATTTTGAAGATATCATCAGTGTTGTTTGCTTGCCTAGAGCTGTATTTGATGAAAAAAAAAATCTTTTTCGCACGTATTTTAATACTTAATTATTTTTTATTTTCTACGTCAGGTAAATGCGTGATCACAACGCTTGAATACGCCTTCTAGCGGAGAACATATTTTCAGACTTTTATTTAATAAGTTTTCATTCAGTTCTATCATAATCATTGGTAGAATCGGACGTCATTTTTAGAAGCAAATAAGAAGCAAAATTTCCCTAGGGAAAAGGCAGTAGAACTTGAAAAAACTACCCAGAACATTGAGAAATCTCTCTGAAACAGAACAAGCCAAACATTTGAAGAACAATTTTTCAGTAATTTTTAACTTTCTATTATCAACAAACTTGAAACTGATAACTTCCTATTTCGTGATTGCATACTGTTACAGATGTGTGTATTACGACAAAATAAACCTTTTTTTGCCTTTGATTGATTATAAATTAAAGTGAAGTCAACATTGCTTAAATTATTCCAATGAATAATATGATTTCAGAACGTGCAGAACGGTAATAGTTATAAAATATTCTTCTTCTTTATAGAATAGTATATATTTCTGAATCTGTATAATTCGGAAAACAACAAAGAATCATTCGAACTACTTGAAATAGCATCATTTGTGTTGATTATTAATAAATTTTTATCGGTTTCTTGGTAATTATTTTTTAATTTTGAAAGAATAATTTCAACTAGAATTCAGCTGTTCTGTTTTTAAGATAAGTATTGAAATTAATATCGAGATCTTATAATTGTAAAATTTTGTTGTATGGTACGTCATCTAAAAGTAATGAAGGGATAATCCATGCATATATTATTTGAGAATAAAATTTTCAAACGAAGGACATTTCATTTGGAATTCTCCGGATTTATAAAGCAAGTGATTGTTATGATTTTTATAATAAAAGATTTACTAGCAAATAATTTTATTTCTAATTTGATAATAGTTCTCTACAGAATAGTTTTCTACGTCTGAATAAGAACTTTAGGACCTCAAAAAAAAGAAACAATATGAAAGTTTTTATTTCAATATAAGGCATTTTTGGAATCATTTTTTTTATCCTAAGCATTCCTTATTTTATGTTTTTTAGTTTACAAATAGTGATTTTTAATGGAACTTTAAATTTTTTGATAAAAATCATATTTGCAAAATTAAATCACACAACATTATGTGTTTCTGTATACTTTTCGCATATTTTAATGTTTGAAGTAAGAGAAAAGTATGGAATGTAAAGTTTCAATAGACCTTTCATATTAAATCATTAATTTTAGTAGAATGATTCCTCAGACACTGGGTTTTAACTCTAATAAGATTTTTTACAAATATTTTCCAATGCTTTTTGGATGTTCCTTCTCTAAAAAAGGGATTCCATTTTGTTTTCTCTTGCATAAGAAAGAATATCAAATGTTTTTCTTTCTTTAATTCAATAAGCCACAATTAAGAAGGAACGTTACCATGCTTCACTGAAGAAATCTTCAGTGCAACTGATGAGGCTGTTCTTCCGCTGGCAAGAATTCGTTTCAAATAACAGCGCCCTCTATAGGTCGTTGCGTTCGTGAATTGTCTGATCAACATTAATGTGGTAGCACTCGTTTATTATGTCACCAAAATAATATTTTCAAAGTTCTCGGATACCACGAGTTTATTTTGAAATCACTATAAAATAGCAATTCCTTTAAAACGTGTTTCGATAGAAGTAAATAATTTAAAATCAACTGTGATTAAAATGAAAAAAATTAGTTATGTATTTAAGGACAAAATGAATGGAAAGTAGTACTGATTTACTTGGGAGAGACGTAAAGAAACGCCATGCTATTATTGACACCAATGACTCTTAATTAATTTAGGTAATATATGCATATTGATGTAATAAACTATGTACTAAGAGGCAAAATTAAAGGTGTGAAGGTACTGATTCGCTTAGAAGAACCGTAAAAAATTCACATGCTATAATTGATAACAATGATGCTTAATTAATGTTGATAATGCGTAGTAATTCAAATTAAAAAAAATAACCTATCTAAGAGCAAAGATAATGGAGTTACTTTCATTGATAAGTTACTTATTCGTTGCGGGAATATATTTTTTTCGCCATATTATTATTGATATCAGTAGTTAATTCATATTATCAAACTGTATTAATTGAAATAAAAAAATGAGCTACTTGTTAAAAAGCAAAGTTTGCTGTTTAAAGGTTAATGGAAACGGTAGAAAATCGTCGTATTCAGATTACGTTTAATTAATTTTGGTAATATGTACTACTGATACTATGGTAATTGGTGCAGTTTTAATAAGAACTCTACAACAGATTTTTCGTAGTTTTTCTTTTAAAAAAATATTTTTCCAGTGGTAGCAAAGATAGTTCTTTTATATTTTAGAACTAAAAGAACGTTTTCCATCTTATCTTATAAGTATTTAGACAGTAAATAAAGGTAAGATGAATGGTCATCCTTATCAAGATCTTCAAATAAATCTATTTGTATCTTATTGTACTAATACTAAGCAGTTTTAATACCATTACTGTTGAAGCCAGTGTCTTACGTTCCCTTGAAAGGGTTATGAACTGGAGAAAGTTACATGATGCAGTATATTTTGACTATCATACGTTGGCCGCGACTAATATCATCACACTAATTGATGCTAAATGCAGTTAATCTCTATTCTGATGGATATTAATTGATGATTTTAGTGGAGAAACCAGGTAAGTGACAGTTTCAGCAAAACTATAATGAGGTTATGGAAGAGGAAAAGAAAGTCGTCTCCAAATTTTATTTCTCACTTATTAAAAACAGACAAATTCTTCGTCTAATTTTATTTATAACCTTAATTTGATTATAAAATCAGGCATGTATACCAAAAACTTATGTATATTAGTTACTTTAATATTAAAGTGAAATCAAAGACAATTTTGTTGCATTAAATATATTTATAGTTAGGCAACCACTTTTTGTTATTTTCACTTTCATTACAAATATCCCCTACAAGTTCGTTTACCTGGTTCTTCCACTTAACTCTTCAATTGTATTGGTACATGCTTTCAGCTTTGTGTATGATTTCGCAGTGTTTGTCAGTACTAATTAATTGATTTTTTTTATTCTTTCGGAGCGAATAACGGGTATTCAGCTAGTAATTATATATTTTGAATTTACTATCATTTCCTAATTTTATTTTTTTTTCTCTTATCATACAACAGAAAGCATTTTCTTATGAGTCTGAGAGAGTTTATGTTTTCAGACAAAACCTTTTATCACAAAATTAAATACAAAAAGCATAAGAATCAATAATAATTAGGGAATAACTTTTATTAAAAAATATTAAAACCATGTCTTAACAAAAACTGACAAGGACATTTGTCGAAATGATCGAAAAATCAATAATCTTAACTTAAGAAACAATCAAAGCATCGCATCAGTTTTTTTCCCTTCAAAAAGCAACTTTGTTTTTCATTATCTACTGTCCCAACGTTGCGGATCGCTAAAGCTTTCTTCCAGATGTTTTTAACACATTTATTAAAACTGTATAAGTACCTCACAGCATTAATGTTCGAGAACTAAAATTTAAACAATAAGAGTTGAGATAACGAACATGGACACTCCTGACAACGCTGCTCGGTTTTTTTTTTCTTCTTGAGATATTTTATTCAGTGGCAAGTTTCCAATTTAATGACATTATTGATTTTCAAGCATTTTTAAGAAAGTATGCGTAGTAAAAATATATTTTATGAATGTATCTTTTGGAATGTAAATTTAAACTATGATTTGACACATATAAAAGCAAAATTCTGCCTGCATGTATGTTGGATATTAACTTGAGAACGGAAAAAAAACTATTTGGATAAATTTTTTTCTGTAGATTGCTAATTCGCAAGGAATGGTTTGTACGCAATCGCAACTTTCTTGAGGCGTGAAGTTCACCAGCAATATCGGTAATACGAAATTTCATCGGTGAAACCGATAGTTATCGATTAAACTTTCCTTTCTATCTATTAAATGGTTTCACTGAATTGCAAGTCGTTATTTGTAACAGATTTGGATTATGTTTTGGATCATTTTGTGATATTTTAGATACCTCTGCTTTTAGTTGTCCATACGCGATATTTAAAAACAGTGTTTTTTCATTGTTTTGGCATGCGTTTTCATGGAAACAACATTATTCGAGAATGTTTTCTAAATAAATAGAAGTCGATATAATCCCTGAAAAAGAAATATCTGCATAAAGCTCACCTAACTCAAGTGCCGAAATAAAAACGTCTGTTTTTTCATATAGTTCAAATAGTTCGAGAGAAATTTCCCAATCCCGGGAGTTATTTGACCGATTTCGTCCAAAATTAGTATTTTGATACATAAAATCAAATTATTCAAAATGATATAAAAGCTTGTATATCGTACTACTAAAAATTTTTTAAACAACTAGTAAATAAAATAATTAAAACTAACAAGCAATTATTAAAACAAATCATAGAATTTTCTTTTAATAAACGAGTTTCGAAACCATACTATTGAATTTTTTTGGCAATTAGTAAATAAATAATTAAAAATAACAAATAATTATTGAAAATTATTTTTTATGGAATTATCTTTGGATAAACGATTTATATAATTGCGTGCAAAAACTTTTCACTTCGCTTAAAAAATTTTTGATGGCCAAATACGCAAAAAGTGAAATTATTTAGGGATCGAAACTTTTGACAGCTCTCCTCACCAAACTCTCAGGACCATATTTCCTAGACTGCGGCTACTCCTTACACTTTGCGAGTCATAAATCAAAATCCAGTGGAAAAAAATTCCTTTTTTATGTCTGATTTCATAACTCAAGATTTCGTTTGCACCAACTAATTAGCATATTTTAGATCACCCCCTCGGACCATTAAAATTTTATTTCACTTTATTTTATAACCGACGTTGAACAGCCGACCTAATTTGGGTTCATGACTACTAATTTTCAACTCCATAGCCTTATAATTTTGAGCCCAATCCAGAAGACAAAAGGACTCCTGTGTCAAGTATTGGGTCAAATTTGATTTCGAGGAGAATTTTTTGATAGAACTAACCCGCATTTGCGTTACATCGAGAGGAAAACCACAAGCCTCATTTTATTATCCCGAGAAAGGAAACAAAATTTAATTATTTATTTCATTAGTATAAAAACAAAATAAGTTGCTCTTATCATTTGCAAAATAAATTCAGTTAAGAGAAAAAAGCTTTCAAAAGTTCGCAAAAAATAATTTTCTTCGAAACAGAGCATTTTATATCACATCTGGACGGGGGCTAAAAAAAGCATGGTCTTAAAAGTTCTTGAATATTATTCTTTTTAATTTTTCAAATTCATTTAATATTTAAGACCTATGAGGTAACTAGCATCTATACAAAACATTTCACAAATGATTTTTCACAAATTTCTCCCTCTAAATTTTAATTAAATTACCTGAAAACTGACGCGTTTAAAGACGTAGAAATATTCTGATAAGTTCAGCATGCTTCATAAAATTAAGAATGCTCAAAATGCAAATTTTAAGTTTTGTAACTGAATACGAGAAAACTCCAGGGTATTAAAACACGCTCAAATATTCTGAGAATCGGGAACATTAAAGAAATTAGTTTTCATAAGTCTTTAGTACTAAGGAATAAGTTTAACTTTCAAAGACAAATACTTTGGTATCGCAGATATAATTTGAAAATTTTTAAATTACCATTTAAAATACTTTTATTCTCAATTATTTTAAATTGTACAGTGGTTGATATATGACTGTCAAATAATTATTAAATAATAACTTCCGTACTTGAAAAAATATTTGCATTTATGTTATCAGTGAAGGGGGCCAATCAAATGTTACGACAGAATGGTCTTCCGATTTGCTACTTTTGCTGACAAGGGAAAGGAGGGGTATGAGAGGTAAAATTAAGAAAAAATAATAATAATAATAATCTTATATATTTATGTTTTTGAAATATAAAAAATAAATAATTAGCTCATGGTAATTTCCAAGGTGTCAAATTATCGCTCAAATTACTTACTTGAACTAAAATTTTAACTCTACTTGGTTTTACTTATGAATTGTTGCAGTTTGAAATGTTTATGCGAGCAAACACGGACCAGCCTGAATAACTTTTGATCTAATGATCAGATTCTAGGACTCATTTTTATTTGTTCGGGGGGACTAATTGATAAGTGAAGACGATAAAGTTACGAAATTTGACCCAAAAACGTACTTTCTCTGAATAAACAAACCTTTTTTCGACGTATTCAATTTCCTGACCCCTAAAATATAGGGGGTGGCCGATATCTGGGAAATATGGTTCAATATTTTGATCAGGAGAGGGCTCAAAAGTTTGGACTCCTTAATGTTAATTTTACTTTTTTTACCATTTTCTTACTCGAATTTCAAAATGGTCAGATACTTAAGATCCAATTTCTCAGAAACTATTCAACCGATTTTGTTCAAACTTTGTATTTTACGATATAAAAATACATTTTTTAAAATTATGTCAAAAATATTATGCCTTACAATTCAAACTTTTTCAACCAGTCTTAAATAAAAGTATGAAGAAAATAATATTTACTAAAACTTATTCTTTGCATGGAATTATCTTTGGTTAAGCGAATTTTATAATTGTAATTTTTAAATTCACTTAAAAAGTTTTCGAGATATTGCGAAGTACACAAAAAATGAAATTGACATTGCAGGATTCAACCTTTAGGGTGCTCTCCTGACCAAACTGTGGGGACCATATTTCCCAGATTGTGACTACTCGCTGTATTTTGGTTGTCAGAAATCGGAATTCGTCGAAAAAAAGTTATAATTATTCAGAGAAAGTACGTTTTTAAATCTGATTCTGCAACTTAAAATATCGCCTGCACTTATTAATTAGCATATTTGAGGTCATCCTCTCTAGCCATTAAAATTGAGCCATTAAGATCCGAACATTAGATCAAATGTTATTCGGGGTGGTCCCTTTTGATTTTGGTGCATTGTATCATTGAAATTAAGATGCACTATGATAGAGAAGTTCGTAAGTACCTTCGAATTCCTGAAAAACATTTGGTATGCAGTTTCCTTAAAATGCCATAATGCTCTAAAATGTTATTATAAGAAAAATGCCCCAAAATAAAATAAGAAAACTGTCCTAATTTTTTAGGTGGTAAATGTTACTGAAATGTCCTTTTTTATACAATTGAAAGTAGTTTATATTAAAATCAACAGAGGGCCATAATGGCTTTCTTTTCCTCCGTTATATATAGTGCCACAAAGTGTTTATTTACCTATTTTATCCGGTATTAAAATAATTCTGCTTTGTGATGGGATGGTACAGGTAATAGTGTATTGGGTTGTTAAACATGTTCCCCGAGTTCAAATATTAGCATGATAACAGTGTAGTCTTCTCTTACTCTTAGGATAGATTTTGTTTTAAATCAACCCTTTACAAGGCCGTGAGAAGTCCCATAAGAATGAAAGTCCTTGTTTACATAAATGTAAATAGCAAACAAAGGCTATGTGGGGCCAAAGATGAACTCTGATGAGTCATTTTTTCATATGTGTTGTACGTCTTCGTGATGTATTTTTTTCATGTCTCATCAAGTTTCTTTGTAGTTAACACAGAATTTACGCGTTGGTTATTTAAAAACACAGAATTTAAGTTTCTGTTTCCTATCCTTTATAGTAAGCAACAATTTTACCCCCCCCCCACTATTCCACCAAAACAATTCTATGAATTTTATCCATTTGGCCATTTTTTTGTGGTATTAGCCAGTGGGGGTGCGATTGTTCCTGTTTTTCAGTAGCGCCATCTATGGCCAGGAATTCGACTTCTGCCACGCCATTCACACAACCACAACCCGTTTACAGGGCGGGTCACATTCACACACAAAGGAGAAAGGACATAGAACACACACAAAGAGTAAGAAACATCCATGCCTTGCCCGGGATTCGAACCCAGGACCTTTCTGATGCAGGGACAGTTCCCTGCCCCCTACAAAGGCCGGTCGGCTTTGGCTAAATTAATTTACTTTTATGAATTAATCTTAATCAATTAACTATTCTATTGTTATTAGATTACATTGCATTACTAAAAAACGGCCCTATTAAGGGCTACCTACAATTCTAGCCTCATTTTCTACCCTTTAGCAATACTGTAATTCGGAGAAAAATTTTGCACATGCATTGTGAAGCTTGTTTAGCACTAGGGTAAAAATTTCTCGTTTCCATTTCTACAGTGAACTGTGTGATAAATATCAAATTTGTAGTAAAAAGCACTGGTAATGTTCTAATCGGTACTTTTTACCCAAAAAATTTTTCTTACAATGGACAAACGAACAGCATACAATCTACATCACTTTACTCCTATAAATTGCAAATTTTCTTCGAGTTTAAAACAAGGGGAAAACATCTTTAATCTACAATCACAATATTTAAGTATTAAATTATGTATTCTGAACAGAAAGTAAATGTTTAAAATAGGGAAGTTATTGACATCTTTAAAAATTTTATAATGTCGCACATACAGTGTGAATAGATGAATATATTGCTATGAGTTATTATTAAAATACCTCAATTTCTGACGGTTCACAATTTCTACAGTAATAACATTAAGCTTTAAAAGAATATCTGAATTTTATTCCCAAATGCGATGGATTTTTCATTTGGAATGAGAAAATGAAGTTCAAAATATTTATATAAAAACCTATACGCCTATTTAAATGTGCTGAATTTAAAAGACAAAGACCAGAAATGAATAAAAAGAAAACAATTGAAAGGAAAGGAAATAGTCTCACATATACCCTGAATGACATTTCCGTCTTCTATTTTGGGTAGAAAATTCCCTTTTCTACCTACCCAAGCACAATCCCTATATTTTCCCAATGGTTGAAGATTCTTTGGACTGTAAAGGAGAAAAAAAGTAATACAGTACATTTTCTTATGGGGAAAAATGACTTGATCGGTAAATTCACTGGAGTCATTTTCTTCGAGCATTTAGATGCATATTGAATTCAAAGGAATGGAGAATATTCATAAAAAGAATTTTTTCTCCGTAAAAAGGTTGCTGAGATTTTATTGATGAAATTTCTTGAAATATTTATGCTTATGAAAGTTGATCACAAGTTCTATGAAGAGTCGTTTAACATATGAAAGAGCGAGAAATTATTTTAACAATACTCGACCAAGGCCATTTTTACCTGACTAACAATGTTTAAAATCTTTTGAGAAATCAGAAAAAAATGCATGCATAGCTTATATGATCTACTGGTAGAAATAAGATTCAGTTTTTAAATGTCTAGATTTATCATTTCCTTATATACACCGAAGAGCCATTACATTATGACCACCCTCCATCTATAACAATTTGCTCGCCCAGGTTTTCATGTTTTTTCGCCCAGGAACAATGTTTTCATGGGACTCATTGGGATCCATAATCCTCATAGAACAATCCCTGACGTCTTTAAGCCACTTGAACATAGTTGCAGACCAGGTTCACCCATTCATGGCAACAGTTTTTCCTGCTCGGGACGGTGTTTACCAACAGGATAATGCACCATGTCATAAGGGTCGAATCGTCGAGGAGAATTCCAGTGACTTTCAAATCATGTCTTGGCCCCCAAATTCTCCTGACCTTAATCCAATAGAGCATCTGTGGTCCTACTTGAAAAACCAAGTTCGTGCTGCCGTGCTACCCCCTCGCAATGTGAGAGAATTGCAGGACCAGTTGGTGAGGGCTTGGTACCAGATACCTCAGACTACCTATCAGCACCTTGTGATATCAATGCCATGGCGGGTGCTAGCAGTTTTGAGGGCTAAAGGTGGTCCTACATGTTATTAGCAGGGTGGTCATAATGTAATGGCACTTCGGTGCATATATTAGGCGATCACATCACTGCAGATGGATCGTGCATGCTCTTTGAGGAATTTAAAAATAACAATTGTAAAATGTTAGACATATTCTTTGATAATTCATTTAAATACTTGAAGTTGAAAAAGCAAGTAGATTATTTGATTTGAATGAATTAAAATTTTTATTAACACGTACGATATTTGTAAATTTGCTTTGTCGGATTGATGGAGACAAGTTTTTTACCATAATTAAAATACATGGCTCAGCATTTTTTTTATTAAAGATACAAATAAAACCAAAAATATGGGGCATGATCCTGATCGTTCTTTCATGGGTAAAACCACAAACCATATTTCTTGATCTTTGTAAGCGTCATAACAAGAATGACATAACCACGCAAGTCAAACATAATGTGTTTCGTTATTGTGACTACCGTTCCGGCAAAATTTAAGTTGTTACTTTTGCATTTTCCCTCATTAGTTTATTTGATACAAGGTAGCTAATTTTAGATAAACATGGACATCGCGATCCCGAGCAGCGTTATTGATTTTCCTACTTTTTCGGCTCCCTTTTTTTCAGATTTTCTCAGCTTATGCAACATACTCTACATTTGGCTCAATTTAGAAGTTTAATCGCAAATGCTATTAAATTTTAAGTTTAACTAATTTTTACACTGGGGTTATTTTTAAGACAATTTATTTTAGTTAGTGGATTTCCTTCCTTGCCCACTAACAGCTGTATAACAGCAGTCGTTAGGGCTCCAAATAGTCCTTGGCGAATAAAGCTTAGTGGTATTGCGTATTGCAAACCAAGTCAAAAATGCTAAACTACAATAGCACTCGGCGATTCAAGCACAACTCACTCGCAACAGAATTCTCTTTCTTTGAAGCATCTTTTAGCACTTAGCTGCTTAAGTTGTTATAGAAGCAACGTTGCAACAGAAGTAATTATAGAGTTAAGAATTTCCTTAAAACACACAAATTGCTACTAAGCATTCATAATTCTTAATTAAAGACAATTATTTATTTTGGAGGCTATCATTGCAAATTTGCCAAATAACCTAACTTTTGAGACACATCGTTCACTTGTCAATGCTAGTAAAATCAAAACTGATTAAAAAATCATCGTTTTATACATTCGCTATGCAGTTAATGTAGTTAGAATATTTTAAATAAGTTTAATTAAAAAAACTGTCATCGAAGATTCACTTCATTATTGCAAGAAACATTTTTTAAATACAATAAATCTAAACACCTTTTTCTTGATTTAAATAATCTACTGTTTCTGAACTTTAAAAAAACTATTATTTTCCTTGAATTTAGCGAAACAACTATGCATATTCACCTAAATATTAATTCAACTATTGCATGCTTGCATTAAAAATTGCTATAACTAAAAATGCCTTCATTGAAATTCAAAATTTTAATTAATTAAAGAGTCAATCACTATAAGTAGAAACTGTTTTCCCGTTTTCAACAATTTAATTAAAATGTTTGGGCTACAAAACCATTTTGTAAATACATTTATAAAGAAAAAGAGGATAAGTTTAAAATAAATTTTTATTTTCCGTTAAATACGTTAACTTTCTGAAAATGATTTTTGAAAATAGCTGTTCTTAAAATAAGCTTCAAAAATTAGGGTTTTCTTTAAAAGAAAAAAGATCTTTTAAGTTTGGTCTGTTGAGATTTGTTAAGTCAAATCTAATTTTTAAAATTAAAACAAAGTTAAAACTCATTCTAACTGAATGCACTGCTTTTGGAGTCTTAAATGTGAAAACAAATAAAACGAAAGCACTTATTTAAACTTTAAAATAAAGAATAAATTCAGCACATTTAATTACTTCCATCGAAAGGTTAACAGCATACTCTGTTTGAATATATCACGCTTCTTCCTAAGTCGCCATTTTGAAACCTTTCTGAGATTTGACAGTTTCTCTAGAATGTTGTAAAAGGCAAGTTTTAATTACTATGCCAATGGAAGAATAGAGGTGTGTAATTATAAGAGGTTGAATCTTCCATCTTCTTATAATGAAGAGAAAGTCTTCTCCTACTCGGTTAAAAAAAGAGCTTTTACTCAGTATTTTAATGTTGTAAACACATATTTTAATGATAAAATGAAATTCTAGCTACTAATTAGTGTAAAAAGAAAACCAGATATAGATTTTGTTATCTAAATTAAAATCTTAATGAGAAATACGCTTGTAGTATTGGAAACTTCATATGTAAACTACTTTTCTAAAATTGGATCTTTATCAAATTAAAAAGATTTTTCTTTAATTTAATTTTATTCTCTAAGTAACACCTAAGCTGAAAAATAATAACTTAATTTAAGAAACAAAATTCTTTGAAAAAGTATATAATTACAAGTAAATTTTATATAAGCTTTAAAAAGATCATTTTGATGCAGTGAAGCAGAAAATATATAATGATAAGAAATTTATATTAATTTTGATTCAAACCCTCCAACACAACATTTAGATAAATAAAGTCCAAACTTTGCAACATAGTGCTAAAAACAAATTGTTATTTATTATTAAAATAGCGATATATTGTACCTTGGGTATCTGTATACACATACGTATGTACGAAAAGTGGTATAAGGGATTATTGGCACAACGGGTCCTTTTTTTCAGTTTTTAAATATAGATGCAGACAAAAAAAAATAACATTTTTATAATTTAGCACTGCTTACGAGAATTCTATTATAAGATGAATTATAATGAGAGATAATCATTAATCATTGCTGCCCTAGTTTTTCTTTTTAATTTTAACTCCGCAAACTAATGAATGGTTCCCAAGTTTTAACTATTTATCAAAGTCATCTAACAATATTATAATAGAAAATTTATAGGTAATACTTAATGACAGAAAATAGATGGTGACATTTGGTTTTAGTTTTTTTGACGTCTGTTTATATATATATATGTATATATATATATATATATATATATATATATATATATATATATATATATATATATATATATATATATATATATATATATATATATATATATATATATATATATATATATATATATATATATATATGTATATATATATATATATACACACACTCATGGAAAAAAAATTTGTGCACCAAGAAGGAGTCATCAAAATGAAACGAAATTTTACATACGTAATGACTACTTTGATATAAGTAAATGATTAGAAAATCAAAGAAAAAGGATAATTTATTTCAGAGAAAAAGGCAAAAGAACGGAGGAGTTAATACCCCGTTGGACCCCCTCTAGCGCGAATGCACGATGCGATACGATCGGGCATTAAGGCATACAAGTTCTGCATGATGTCTTGAGACATTTCGTTCCATATTTGCTGCAACCTTGCCTCTAGTTCGTTCAAACTCGTGGGATGCCCAACTCACCGTCCCAAATGATCCCAGACATGTTCGATTGGAGACAAATCTGGGGATCGGGCAGGCCAAGGAAGGTTACTAACAGTACGGAGATAGTCTTGTGACACCCTTGCCGTAAGAGGCCGAGCATTGTCTTGTTGAAAAATGGCTCCTGTGAGCTGTTGCATGAGTGGCAACACATGTGGTTGCAGGATTTCATGGACATACCGCTGGACTGCCATGGTGCAAAGGAACAATACTAGGGGTGACCATGTATTGTTGGCAATGGCACCCCATACCATCACACCAGCTGGGGGGGGGGCGATGTGTCTCTGTACAGCAAAGGCAGGATTGAGGCGTTCACCACGGAGTCTCCACACACGAACACGATTGTCATCACTGCTGAGATTGAATCTGGATTCGTCGTTAAAGACGATCTGGTACCATTCCACTTCAGTCCAGTTTCCTCGTACACGGCGAGTCGATGGGTGGGCGTCATGGGTTGCACACGTAATGAGCGCCACGATACCAACTGTCCTTTAGCCAGGCGCCTTCGTATGGTTCGAGAAGACACGGGGTCCCTAGTGAAGGTGCTACCTGTGCCTGGATGGCGGTCCATGAAACACTTGGCTGTGCGCGTGCATTTCTTACGATGTGGCGGTCTTCTCGACGACTGGTCTGTCGAGGGCGTCCTGAGCCTGGTCTTCGTGTACATGACATCTCTCGGGTCCACTGGTCCCATATCTCCTCACAACACAATCAGAGCGGCCTAATTGACGAGCTACTCGCCTAGTTGACCACCCAGCTTCCATCATCGGGGCGATTCTCCCCCTCTCAAACTGCGACAACTACTCATATTGTCTTCGAACACGGCGTAATGGCAAGTCTACCTCAGCTCTTCCTATGTAAAGTATTCAGCACACTCAAATAAGCTTTGGTTACTTGCTTTATACTCCACAGAGTACGACGTTCAACGCCCTCTACCGGCTATACGTTATGGTCTACTGCTTTTTTAATCATTTGCATATCTCCCCGACTTGTACCTTCTTTGCAAGTTTCGTTACGATCCCGCCATTTTTTCTTGGTTCGCTAATTTTTTTGTCCATGAGTGTATATATAAATGCGTGTGTGTTTGTGGGCGACTGGTTGTGGTGTGTAGCCGATTCCTAGCATAATATTAAAAATCATTATGTTATTATTTATACATAAACAATGATAATTTAGATAAAGTTAAAATAAAAAGAGTTAAAATAAAGAGAGTTAAAAGAGATATTAATTTTCAATCAGAATCAGTCAAAAAAATAAAAATAGTGTGGTTAAGATATCGAAAAAAAATTTTTTTTAATGGATTGCATAACTTTTAAAAATAAAATAAATCTCTAAATAAAATATAATAAATCTTAATACTGTAAAAGGCAGAAACAATTTAAGCAAAATACGCCAGATATATTTCACAATAAAAAGGTATATTATTGTATCTTAAACAATGACATCTGACATTCGACAGATTTTATAAAATCGTAAAACTCTTTAAATGACTTTGTCAACAAGCAATTTGTCTGCTATTCAGCGTAATTTTATAGAGTAATATATGTTAAAGAAAGCTAAAGTAGCAACAAACAAAAAGCTTAACAATGAAACATTATCAGAGACGAACCAAAAATTCTCTGCCAAAAGAATTACAAAGCAATTACTGAAAACATCCATACGAAGTAATGATCTTCATAGGAATGTGAATGTTGTTTTCTCTGAATTACAAATAACGCCACTTATTGCTTTCTGTCTTACTTAATAAGCATCATGTAGCACTATCAAGCTTGTTCTTAAAAACGTAATGAAATTTCTTTTTCTCTTTATTCGATGAAAATATATTTAAAAAATATTTTTTATTTTTTATTTTTGACATTTGCACATTTCTTTTATGTGATTTGCAAGGCATTCATTTTTAAATCATGCAAAAACTGAAATTTGTTTTGACAATTTTCAGAAATATTACAACTTAAGAATCATATTCTGACAAAAATGCAATTCGATTTTTTTGACGAAGTATAAACATAAATTACGATTTAAAAAAATGTTTAAAATTGGAAGTATTCAGTAGTTTAGGTTTTTTATTACTTCGAAAAAAATGCACGAAATGTTTCTATAGCATGCTTTAACTAAGCAATGTGAAAAAATACTGAACTCCTAAAATAAATTTTAATTTAAACTTCTTTGTTATTTAAAGTCAACGATTTATATTCTAAAATATAAACTTTAATAAACTTCAGATCGCAGCAACCGTAAGAAAAGACTGACAAGGGAAGTGTGACTCGCCAATTTTGAAATAAACTAGTGGGATGTATGCCTTATGAGGAATAATTTTAGGGGGCAACATTCGTTTCGGCCCATAGAAGGTCCTGTGAGAGATAAAAAATAATTCAATGTATAGAAAAATCGGTATTTTATTACTTCAATGCAGACTATTAGTTATTGTAATTGTCTCATAATCCAATTAATTTGTAATTAATTGGATAATTAATTAATTTTCTAGTTGATAAATTAGTCAAAAAATTAATTAATCATTAATAAATTATTAATTAATTGTTAATTAATTAATTGATTTGCAATTACATACTCCAATTAATTTGGAAAGTTTTTTGGAAAAAATTTTTAAAAATTTGATGTCAATTTTTTTTTTAAATTAACCTAACAGGTTTTTCTGAAAAACTACAGATATATAAAATTTTCGAAATCAATTTTGACAATAAATATGCATTATATAGTACGTGAAAGTACCACAAAATTAATTGGAGTATGAGACAATTACAATAACTAATAGTCTGCATTAAAGTAGTAAAATACCGATTTTTCTATACATTGAATTATTTTTTATCTCTCACAGAACCTTCTACTGGCCGAAACGAATGTTTCCCCCTAAAATTATTCCTCATAAGGCATAGAGCCCACTAGTTTATTTCAAAATTGACGAGTCACACTTCCCTAGTTTCCCTTGTGAGAAAAATGAGAAACAATTTTTATACAGACTTTAGTTCTATAATGATTTTAAATGGAGTAATGAAATATCCAGAAATAATTTTCAAAAAATATTATTTTTAAAGTTCCATATGTAACATTATTTTAGACTTGCTAATTACACGTCTTCTTACAAGGTGAAGAAATTAGCATCATAAATCAGTACTGAAAGGCATTACTAAATCATGCACAAACTATATGACAAATGCCAACGCAAGTAATAAAACTAATAATTCCAATGTTTTTTTTGTTTTTTTTATTATTTGTTGCCTTTCTCTGTGACTTTACGCTATTAGATTAAGCAAAACATGTACTGAGTAATTCATCTTATAAAAATGAGGATTAACTGTTATTCACTATCATTATCTTAATGCTTTTGTTTGAGGCAACTCTTGATAGTTAAAATTTACCGCAATCAATTTGTTTTTAACTGTATTTATATTTTTGGAAGGTTGCAAAAACACAATCATAAAATTTACAGAATCGGTGGGGCTATAATCGGCACCAGATTTATTCATAAAATATAGCATACATTATATAAAGGCATATACACCGAAGAGCCATTGCATTATGACCACCCTGCTATAATATCATGTAGGACCACCTTTAGCCCTCAAAACTGCTAGCACCCGCCGTGGCATTGATTCCACAAGGTGCTGATATATAGTCTGAGGTATCTGCTACCAAGAGCTCACCAACTGGTCCTGCAATTCCCTAACATTGCGAGGGGTAGCGTGGCAGCACGAATTTGGTTTTCCAAGTAGAACCACAAATGCTCTATTGGATTAAGGTCAGGTGAATTTGGGGGCCAAGACATTACTTGAAAGTCACTGGAATGCTCCTCGAACCAATCCATGACGATTCTACCCTTATGACATGGTGCGTTATCCTGTTGGTAAACACCATCCCCCGCAGGAAAAGCTGTTGCCATGAATGGGTGAACCTGGTCTGCAACTATATTCAAGTAGCTCACAGACGTCAGGGATTGTTCTATGAGGAGTATGGGTCCTAAAGTGCCCCATGAAAACATTGTTTTCTGGCGAGAAACCATGAAAACCTGGGCGAGCCCGTTGTTATAGATGGAGGGTGGTCATAATGTAATGGCTCTTCGGTGTATAAATATATCATATAATCATAGCCATACATCATGTATCATTGGCATATATAATATATCATAAAATATATCATAAAAATATAAAGGCATATCAGCACCAATTTTCCTTACCGCAATAGTGTCTGCTACCTAAACTAGCTTTTTCATTCATTTCAATTACCGTTTATTTTAAATTATTTTGTTTTTCACTATCACGTTTCAAAAGCATAACTATGAACAAAATAAACAAGTGGTTTCAAATAACCTTATAAATGCTTATTTGGGGAGGTATTCCACCTAGACAACCATGATCTCTTTGATCATTTAAATACCCTGTCATAACGAAATAAAATATAATTAAGTATTATAAATCCCGCAATAAATAAGTTTTCGGATTCGTGCTAGTAAACATAATTTATGATATCTTTTAAATATTTAACAAGACTGAAGTGTCCATAATTTACATTAAGGCAATAGCTTCAGCTAAGACAATGAGAAAATTTCAACTCCAGTTTTTAAATGTCTCGCTGTATTAAAAATCTGATTAAGAATCGGGTTTCGTAATTTGTTTTCAATTGTACTTATTTAGCTTTATGTTGAATGTCGAATTTTTATAGCATATGGCTTATAACTAACACGGAATACATACACGCACAAATTCTTTACTCTATTTTATGCATAGATTATAAACTAGTTCATTCTCAACCGTCTAATTAGCAGAAAGATTTCAAGATGCAATGTTTGTTATAAAACATTGTATATATTTTTCTCTAAACTGAAATTCTTCTGCGGTTTGCTACATTTAATTAATTACATTATCAGAATCTGTCTTATTCTGTTATAAATGAAAAAGATTGTGGAGTGTGTTTCAATTCTAAATTTATTATATTATACATCGAGAAAAAATACGTTTTTATGAATATAAACTGGTTTATTTCCATCTATATAATTTGCGGATAATTAAACGCGCTAAGATTTGTCATCGAAAACTGCAGATACTTTTCTTTAAACTGAAAGGATTCCGCAGTGTTATCTATTAAATTAATTAGATCAATCAATAAAGCCAATACGATCAATAAAACTAAAAAGAAAATCAATTTTTTATATATTGATATTTTTCTCTATTCCCGTTATCTTTATGTTTTTATATTTAGCAAAAAACATTTTAACAGTTCATTCCATCAAAGAAAAAATAATTCCTCTTAGTTACATTTGGCATCAAGCTTTGGTATTTGGCATCATGATAAAAAAATCTCCACAATTAAGCAGTTTTCTCTTATACTTATGTTTTTGGAGAGGCCATGAAAAACCTTTTTCCACAGTGCCTATATTAAAACTATGAAATACTGGCGCAATTTTTATAGGTACTAAAGGTACTAATTGTATAAATATTTGTATATTTGGTACTAATTAAAACTGCACCATTTACCATCGAACCAGTAGTCCCTATTACAAAATTAATTAATACTATTGGCATCAATAAAAGCTTGGTAATTTTGTATGATTCTTCTAAATAACTTGATACAATTTCGCTATTAATTTCAAGTACATAACTAATTTTTTATTTCGGTTCGTAACTATTACCAAAATTAAATATCATTGGTGTCAATAACAGCTTCCTTTTTTTACGGTTCCCTTAAAAGAATAAGTGCATTTTCGTCATCAGTTTTATTTTTTAATACATAACTTATTTTTTATATCAATTAAAACCTATGACCATCGTTGATGTCAAATAATCGTATGATAATTTTTAACGGTTCCTCAAAAGAATAAGCACGATTTTTATTATTTTTACTTATTAGCACATGGCATCTTTTTATTTCAATTAGCAATTATTACCAATATTAAATAAGCATCATTGGTGCATATAATAATATGACAATTTTTTACATTTCACCCAAAATATTTAGTGCTATTTCTCTATTGATGTTGCGTTTTAGAACACATTTCTTATAATTCAATTACCATTGACATTAAATTATTTAATTTTATATAAACATGTTTAAAAATATAACTACGACAAAATAAACGCGTAGTTTGGAGATTAATTTAGGAATACTGATTCGCCGACGTAATGTGCCCATGCTACTACCTTTAAGTATTGTTGAGTTTCAAAGTTAACAAATAAAAAAATTAAATATTAAATAATGAGCAACATATTTTTTTCATTACTGACAGAAGTTGGCACACCTCACTGAAGGGATCTTTACATTATTTGAAGAAAAAAAATCGTTTGCAGTTTAATTCATATCATTGGCGAGTTTAAAGTCACTAAAAAAATCACATTTTTGAAAAGACTCTCCATATAATGACAGAATCAAAATTTTTGAACGAGTTCTTTTTAATTTCTGGAATTAAAACTACCTTTTTTATCCTCTGTTGCAATTTCAGGAGGCTAGCACAAACAGTTCTAGAATTATAAGAGACACACATACACAAACATTGGATAGAGAGAAATACAATTTAACTTTCCGTATGAAAAGCATTTTACAACTGATGAATAGGCATATGATATATCTCATATATCTCATTATCTTGAAAAATATCATGTTTCATAATTTATAAGGTACTTAAAATAGATTTGCAATTTAAACATTTTTAAAATTCAACTCAGTAGTTTAGTGAAACTTTGATTAATTCCTTACAATTTGAAACTTTATGTACTTAAATATGAAATTCGAGAAGTGTCAGCATAGAAAGTCTTTCATTCATGAAAAATAAAACATATAAGTAATGTTATTTTTCCCTATTTCAACAAGATTTTATCATGTTAGGTATTTTTTGAAAGCTGAACTTTTTTTTCGAAATATATAAGTATTCATTGACAATAAAATCACTTAGAGCGTTATAAAAATCTTGTTAATAAAAAACTATGTTAAAGCATTTTTTTACAACAGTTAAAGAGAAATATTTTCTTTTTATGCCTTTAAATTATTGATTTTGAACGTAAAGCTTTTTATAAATTATAAAAGATTAAAATTTACATGATAAAAAAAACTAGAAAAACTGCATTTTTCAGGTAAACTAAAAAATAGAAAAGTAATTTTATTTTTATCAGATCTAAGACAAAATATCACGCCATCACATTTATAATGAACTTCTTTCAATATTATCTCAAAAACGTCCTCCACGTCTTTAAAAGTGATGCACTTTATGTCTTTCATTTTAAATTTGACAAGGAAACTCTTTTCTTCGATTTTAAAAGTTTACGATTTTAAAATCTTTATTTTATTATTTTATTCTTCTTAGAATTGCCTTCTTTATGTTAGAAAGTTTTGAATTCAATTTAGGTCATAGATTTGGCTTTCAATATTTAGTGAACAATTATAATTTTTATAGAAATCAGGCACAAAGTATCAGTTGAACACATTAGTTTAATTATTTGTAAATTGCTCAAAAGTTTGAATGACGATACTTTCTTTTTGGCGAAGTTATTGTGACATATTTTGCTTCATTTTTCAGAAAATAATTGAAGTTTTTACTGTTATTAGATGCAACACGCCATCTAGTTAGTTGGGTAGTAATCGAAAAGTGATTGACGATAAATTCCCTGAAGTTATAATACAATAATCATTATGATTTTAGCAGTCAAGAATTGGTCATAACTTAAATTGTCATCAGTCACAAGGCTTCAAGGAATATTAGAGCATTCTAGTTAATCAAATAGTTATCAGAATTTTTAGGACGATTAATTGTATTTGATCACAAAATGATGTTAAATTCTTTAGATAGCAGTTTAGAAATGATTAAAACTTACATTGTCACAAAAGTACGAAGCTCTAATTAAAATTTCGGTTCTTTAGTTAGTCAGAAAACAAACGTAATTTCGATTGCAAGATTATACAAACAAGCGTGCGAATAGGATAGTATAGAAAATATCTTTTTAAATTTAAATAATAAAATGTAACAGTTAAGGTTGTAAAGAGAAGTTTATTTATGTAGAATGTAAAAATAAAATTTGCTCATAACAGAAAAAGAGAGCATCATTTACATTAAATTTCAATATTCGGCAATGAGAACAACAAGAAGGCATCAAAGAGTACTAAAGACGATGATGTTATTACGTTATTAGGTATCACAGGAAAGCTTTTTCCTTGACGAAAATTTCATTTAAAGATCTCATCAATTTCTCTAATGCGTATATTCAATAATCTTTCTTTCCTTTATATATTACGTAGTTAATGCGCACGTGCAGTGTAGTGGAAGAATATTTTTTTTTCCTGCTTTCAGAAGTAAAACATTCTTACCACCATTAACAGTCAATAACAGCGATCTCAAGAGTTAAGACTAAGCAGTTAATTTGTTCCTCATACTTTTTTCTTGGAGATACCTTTTTTCTTTAACAAAATATTAACAAATTATTTTTTGTTACATAAAACTTTAAAAAAATTATTTACAAGTTTTATAGTGAGATAACTAGATGAAATTTTAAAAATATGTGGGATATAAATCAAGAAAAATAAGAATATAATGTAGGTATGTTCGAATTTATTTCTTACTTTAACTAAATATAATGAAGAAAGAAATATATTTCTGGTTAATATTTAAATATAGTTAATAACATAATAAAGCTATATTTCTGAGTCTAGAATACATAAACACGAAAAAATCTTATTATAAAGTATCATAATTACGGTCTTTAATTGATTATTAAGCCTAAGACATTTAAGCCTAAGACATATTTTCTTTTTTACAGTACTTCTTGATACTAAGGGATAACATATCTAACTATATCTAACTATGATACTAAGGGAGTACTATATTTTATTACGGATATTTTGATACTACTAGATATGCGGTTAAAAGTAAATATTTATATTAATACAGTCATAATCTACAACTGAAATAAACTGAAAGCACGTCTATTTTTCTCCAAAATTACTCTTCTAAATTAAAAAATATGGCTGTTTTCTTAATACAAAAACACAAAAGCAATATTATTAACATCATGACTTGAAACTAACTAAACCTAATACATATGAGGATGATTTAGTATTTTCCATTTTAATTTTATTATTATAAATACTTTTTAATTTTTAGAGCAATTTTTGTAGCTCAATATCCGGATTAAGAAGAATGTTTTTAAATACACAATGATAAATCCACAACTAAAATAAGTTCAAAACGCATTTTATCTTTAAAAAAATTTCTTTCGAAATTAAAAAAAAGTACATTTATATTTTAGGATCTAAGACGCAGCAATACATAAACAATTTTATTATTATAATAAAGGCCTGTAATGAATTACTAATTCCAATATATAAGTGATTGTTTTAAATATATCTTTACACTGGTTCTTAAAGTTCAATACACAGCTGGAAGAAGCAGTTTTTCACTGTACAAATACGGTATCTATACCTTCATTAATCTCAGAAAACATTTTATCTTTCTCTAATATTAAAAACAACAATAATTAGGGCAGGATAACCTGGTCGGTGGGGCGATGGGCCCATGTCAGAGAGTTCGCGGGTTCGAAACCCACTGGCCGAAGCACGTTAAATCTGTCGAGCTGCAAAAGTCATCCATGTTCCCATAACAAATCAATACCTCTGGGGGGTACTGGATTGGAGATCGATCGTTCTCTGATTCAGGGCAAAATTACGATCTGTGGATGAATGAATGGATGTATTAATGGGTCCTCCCTATAAACGGGTGTGACGTATGGTGTGGCAGAATTCGAATTCTTGGCCATAGATGGCGCCACTGGAAAATAAGAACTATCGCACCCCCTCTGCCTAAGCAGGCATACGTCAACAACAACAATAACTAAAACTAAAAATAGAAAATTTCTAAAAACACAATCAGAAATAATTTTAAAGCATTGAATTTCATTCTTTTTTTAGTTTTTTCTTTTATCCCGAAAGCACAAAATTTCATGTTGACTGCAAATCTCTATCGTTATTCAATTCATAAGCAGGCTTTAAAAATAAGAAAAACATCATCAAATAACATGCGTTAGTTTCATCCTCAACAGGATATTTATTGGTAAATCAAAGTTGCACCGATAAATTATATCTTTCCTCTAAAGACAAATCACCCTTCTTTTTATAAACAGACTTAAGAAAATTCTAGATAGAATTTACTTGAAAAAAATTTTCAACGACATTTTTGTTTCTTGACATCTTTAAGATTCTGAAGTCCCTCAGTGGATTGATCCTAAAGACACGGTTCCCAGTAGAACACCTAAGTCAAGCATCACCAGCAAGTCACTTTGATCAGCCTGCTTAGGCACCGAGGGTGCACGGTATCGGTATTCGTTAAATTGTTCTTTCGTAAAGTGCTTAACTTCGCGCACAGGTTGTCTGGCTACCAAAGCAGGGGAGCCATCCCCTCTGCCGAGGATCGAAATTCCGTTGGCACGTTTTCAGATCATCCTCAGTGATGCTTCCCAGATCGTCGCCAATAGCCCATTATGCTGCTCTAGTGCAACGTAAATAAAATATCCATCTACATTGAAGAAATTTTGCTTGTGGATGATTGTTTATCCGCAAGTTTTATCCACAAGTTTAAAACCAATGCAATACATAACATTTTAATCATTTTTAACTAAGTGAAGAAAATATTTGAATTTCACATAAATATAATCTGTCATCCCGTCTCTCAACTTTCCAGAAATCAAACTAATTTAGATATTGTAAATCTCGTCTTTGCTCAATAACAATTCGATCGGCTGGATAATGTTTTTATTTTTATATAAATTTTAATTTTCCACCCTCATTTTACCTAGTGCATCCTTAATCATTAAAATTTTTCTTGACATTATTTTTTTTTACTTTGCCGAACTTTAACTAATATTAAATTCTTTATCCAAAGACACTTATATATAATTCTTATTATTAGATGGCTTATTATTTAATGGCGAAATATTCTTAGAAAGCCCTGAAGCTTCATATCGAATTAATTAAAGGACTTTGTTTAACATATTGTTTCAGCCTCGTTCAATGCTTCGAAGTATTTCCCCAGAGGAGGAATCTCAAGTTAATCGAGAAACACAATTCGCCATTATCGGATATATGTCGAAAAGAACATAACTCCAGCGATGAACTACCCTAATCCATCAGGTTTTTACCAGTGGCATGTACAGACAGTATCGCTTTTGAAAGGAAGACTCTCTTCTCTCAAGGTCGACATCTTCGCCAAATCGACCGGAATAAATAAAGGAATAAATTGGCTTGGGGATATTGTTGGGATTTGGCGACAAAGGGCTGTTTGTTATGCCTAAGAAAAATGGCTTTATGCAGATCAAGAGGATAAGTTTACTAAGTTAATAGATTTAGCTCATCTGTATCAGAAATTCTAAATGCTGAAGTCATTTTATCATCTAATTAGGATGGATTTTCAGCACGGACTTAATTAAATTTAATCAGCAAGACCATGACTGTTTTAGAAGTGTTTTGCTTTGGTATGCCATAGTATACAATATAGCAGGGGTGGCCAAGCTCCTAGATAGTCGAGCCATTTTTCAAAATTTGAAATTTTTCGCGAGACGCCATTAAATACGTATTTAAAGGATATGAAAAAAGGTATTAAAAAATTTTTTTACATAAATTCTATTTATTGAGAACATATAAGTAAAAGTGCTAAATATGTGTATAGAATTTAAATATTAAAAATTAAACGCATTTATTTTACTTCTCCTGATAATTCTTTAAAATTTGGTGAATAATTGATGTCAGCACTTCTCAGTAATTCTTTGAGATGCTGGTTAGTTAATACTGATCGGTTTTTGGATTTCACGAATTTTAAAGTGGAATAAAATGATTCACATAAGTACGTTGTTCCGAATTAAATAATTCTACAATCAGCCGTGTTTAATTCAGGATACTTCGATTCTGGTACAAATTTCCAAAATTCAGCAATAGACGTCGACTTAAATTTAATTTTAATTGTTAGAGCTTGATCTTGCTAATTCTCCAGATGCTTTTTGTGTCATAATTATATTGGAAATGAAAAACTCACTTTGAATTGAGCAACGTTGCACTTAGTCTTTCATATTTGTTCTCAGTAGTTTAAAAGACATTTTGAAACACATACGGAACGATAATAATTTTTTAAGATATAATAGCACAAAAATTAAAAGGGATCTCGGGTACATTTATCGAGAGCCACAAATAATCCTTCAAAGAACCGCATGTGGCTCACGTGCCGCAGGTTGGCCACCTCTGCAATACTATAGTTTAGTTTGAAAAAAAAAAGATATAATGTAACAGCATTAGAAACAAGCCGTATAATTTTTTAATCTATGTGATTTTTATGTGGGGGGTGTTAAGTTGCAATTTAAGATTGAATTTGCCACTCAGTCCACAACCATTTGATCTGCTTCAACATATTGTTTGGAGCAGCATATTCCAATTTGTATCTTGTGCCATTAAACTTTACATTCAATCAAGACACTCAGTTCGCGTGGTATTGGATTTCAGTATTGGGTTTCCTGTATTGGGTTTCAGTCCCCTGTGCTAAAGACTGGATACCTGATGGGATTAAGCTTTTTCCAATCGTGTTTTAATGGATAGGAATTTAATCTAATATTTAAAGTGGTTTCAAACACAGGACAGTTCGCTTACGGCTGGGTGTATGGAAGGCATGGTACGTAGACCGAGTGATATTTACCACCATCTACTCTCCGATCAAAATCGTATTAGTGTAGTGCGTGCATACGCCAGTATTGTCTTCGAATTATCACTAAGGATAAATCTCAAACTGTCGTCAATTCGCCGCCTTGAAACTGAACCGTAGTAACTCAAAAAAAATCGAAAAATGAGATATTTGGGTCATCTTGTGTAAAAAAAATCACCCTTTTAGAGAAACAACGTGTTATCTTCATAGTTCTATAAAATTAATTTAGAGAGCAGATTAATCGTTATCACATTGGCGCGATAAGCCATCTTGGTTTTAGGGAATAGTATAGCAGTGTGCCAGTTGCAACAAAACCTTGGAGGAGATAACGTCGCTTTGAAACTAAACCGTGGTAACTCAAAAAAGCAAGTCTTTCAGGAGATCGATTTTTTTCCTACACTGTTGTATGTCAAAATTTGAAATGAAATACGGAGGATATTAGGATATTTTGATGAACATCGTTGTATTTTGAAATAACTCTTCACTTTTAATAAAAGTTTTAGAGAAAGGTGCTGAAACTCAAAGTACCTTAACTTATTTCGAAATTTCTACAAAATTTGAAATGCTACAAGAATCAGGCCTGGTTCGCTGGAAAATGTTAAGAAGCAGGTTTTTTTTAATGTAAACTATGTTGCAATAGTCGGCATAGCTTCGAGTCAACCTGCTGTGGAAGTTCCTGAAAAGTTAGAAATCGCTCTCCTGAGGAACTTGCTTTTTTGAGTTACCTTGGTTTAGTTTCAAAGCAACGAATTGCTGATTACTTTAGTTAACAATCAAATCAAAATTGGATTTGATTTTCTCTCTACAGAACGGATTTATTTAAATTTTTTTAATATTCAACTACGTTCTTATTAGCATCTATCATGGCTGGGAGTTATTACCTCTCCTCCTAATGATCCAAATTTCTGATTTAGCAGCTTCGATTGAAGCCACAATCTTGTATGCATTTTACTGATACGCTACAGTAATTCATTCTCTCAGTTCTTCGGTTTTTCAAAAGTGTGAAGATTGTTTGAGAGCATAATTTGGTTAAGAGCAAAGTTGTTGAGATGAAATTAATCAAAAACGTTTTAAAATAAATAAATCGAAAAAAATATAATGTGCGGCAATTATTTTTATTTTCAAAAATTCGATGATAAAAATTTGTTCATTATGTAAAAAATTAAACTAATTATTCTGAATAACATTTTATCTGATTATACTGTTTTGATGAATTTATATCTTTGAGAGATTTGGCAAATGCATGACTGTAGCACATATTTTATGGAGTCAAGTACTTTTTCATTTGTATCAAAGGAAAAAGTTTAAGAAAAGTAACTGCTGCCAGACGTTCATGAAATTCTCTTAAGCTTGAAGGTAGCTGGTTCGATTCCCCCGTTAAAACTGTTTTTGTTCTGCCTTTTATTTTCTTTCTTTGACTATTTTACAGCTTGCGATAATTGTTTACAATTGGCACATAAGCTTACAGATTTATATATTCTTTATAATAACCTTGTAACTTGTATATAAACCTTGTAACTTTGTTCAATTAAGTGACTTATCCTTAATGAAACTAAAAAAGAGATAACATAAAATTCAGAAGAAAATTTCAAAAAGAAAACTAAAGTTACCACATGGGTAGAAAATAGGTCAGCAATCGTTGTATTGTAGAGATTTTGGAGGAAGAACGAGATGCCTCTAATTGTATGTTTAAAATGGAGAAATACGATGTCACTAAGCACTGCACATTTGCGTTCATGAGGAAGAATTACAATTTTATTAAAGTTGTTGTTGTTGATTTACGTCGCACTAGAGCTGCACAATGGGCTATTGGCGACGGTCTGGGAAACATCCCTGAGGATGATCCGAAGACAAGCCATCACAATTTTGATCCTCTGCAGAGGGAATGGCACCCCCGCTTCGGTAGCCTGACGACCTGCACGCGAAGTCGAGCACTTTACGGTAGCACAGTTTAACGAGGACCAAATACCGCACACCCTCGGTCCCTACGCAGACTGATCCAAGTGGTCACCCACCCGCACACTGACCGTAACCAGTGATGCTTGACTTTGGTGATCTGCTGAGAACCGTGTCTTAACGATCAGTCCACTGTGGGACTATAAATCTAAGCAAATATAATTCTCATATTGTAGTTTTATTCTAATTAAAACGCAAGGATTTCAATAATTCTCAAGACATAAAATATTTTGAGATCGCGATGTACAATTTTAAGTAAACTACAGCAAATACTATAAATATTTTTCCAATGTAGTTGGGGAACAATTTAAGTAGAGAAAGTTTCAGTGAACGATAAGTTCTTTAATCCCTCACCCTAATCGCTCATCATTATTCAGTGAATCTTTTCTTTAAAAGAAATGTAATTGCAAACACAGCAAGTTTACTGCGCTCAAAGGAATTTGAAAGCTCATTTTTCAAAATTTAAAAGTTTGCCGTTCGGGGGGAGAATTTCAATAAAAAGCAATGCAATTATTCGATAGCTGTAACCGTGATGCCGTTTGAGTATTTCATCATTATCGATATTATTCACATGCTTACGGGAATTGGAGGAAAGAGTTTGAAAAGTTTTTGAGTTCTCTGGGGGATATAGATTTTACCGGAATGAGATGAACGACTCTTGAAAGTGTATCGGAGAAACATAAAATAAAGGTAGGCATGCATTTTATTAAAAATATTATAATTCAGTTTAATTTATTCAACAAATAAAAATAGGTAAAGTTCAGTAGTACTAATTTCTTAGAATCAGCTTGTATCAAGTTATATTTACATCCTTTACCGTTTTACGTACTTGTTCTCGCACGCTTATCTATATAATTGGAATAATTTATTAGCAAGGTTTCTTCTAATTTTTTTTTCTATATATAAATTCAAATGTCTTATGTTCTAAATTAAGAAATGAAAGTCGAATTTTGAAATAGGACTTTCCGTATTCAATACAAAATATTTTCGTTAAAATATAAAATATCAATATTCTAATGTTTTATTCCATAGATTTCTATTTTAAAGCTATTTAAACACATAGCAGAATCTTTGATTCTGTTTAACAAATAGCCCTTAGCCGAATTATGGCAGACATAAAATTTGGATTAATCTCTAGTTTAATTTCATCAGAAACCTTTTTAAGTGCTCAAAAACGTGAGAAATTAATGCAATTTATGAAACTACATCTGTTTTATGAGTTTATTTGACATCTAAAAATAGGTTGGATTCTTAAATTTAATTTGCGTTTAAACAGTAATCTGTTGGTATAAATAAATATTTCTCTAACTATTTGTGAAAGTGAAATAAAAACTTTGTATAAGCGTTAATATTTCTTGTAATTTTAACAATAGTTTTGAATGTTTTGCAGAAAATTTTGTCTAAAATTTATTCAAAAACTGAATATAAGGAAAGATCTTTTAATAAAGAGAGTATCGTAATGTATACCAAATTCTGATTTGCGTACATGTATTTATTATTCTAGCAATTTATTCATTTTTAATTTCTTCACTTACTGCAAATATTGGGCTTAAGTTACGTGTCTTAAAATTTTCATATACTGCATTTATTTGTAAAATATTCCAAAAAGCATATTTACTTTCGCTTGTTAAAAAATAAATAACCAGACTCGCCATCATGCGTTTAATTTATATAGTTTCAGCTGTGTATTTAATCAGTTAAAACTACTATGTGTTATTTTAATCGGTTAAAACTACTATTTTTTTGAAATAATAAGAATTTTTCTTGTGTATTTTAGATAGCAACGTTATCGTCTATTCCAATAATTTGTAAAATTAAATTCAGTATTCTAAAAAGGGACTCAAATTGTTAAATTATAATTTCTAAATTCGCCACTAAAGTTGCAGAATAACAAAATCAGTAAAAGTTAAAAAATATCCATGATAGCAAACAGTTCATTTTTTTGAAGATCCTTCTCTGGGTCCAATGTTTCTAGTTTGTCTGTGGGTCAACAAGACATTTGAGAAATATCTGGCCTTTGTTTCTTCGTGATAAAAATAATTTATTATCTAAAAAAAATCAAAATAAAATATCTTTAAAAACCACATTTTTGTAGTGGAGAATAATAATTAAAAAACAAAAATTTGAAAAACGTGGGGCTCGTGAAATTCATAACAGTAACAATATGTGGGCTCATGAGAATATGTGTATGCCTATTTATAATTGTATCTGAATGTGTATGTGGTTGTGCATGTGTATGAGTGAGAAAATGTGCATGTGTATATATACTGTTATGTATTTCATGCGCCCCACGTTTTTCGTTTTTCAAATTTCTGTTTTTAAATTCTCCACTACAAAAACGTTGTTTTTAGAATATTTTAATTTTTTTTGTACTCAAAATCTCAATTTTTTCACTCACTGTACACAACTTTTCGAATGACATGTGACGTCGATTTGATTATTTCAAAATAGTAACAAAAGACAATTACGAAAATGATAATTTTTCTTTAATTTTAATTTTATTTTACTTTGTATGTCTTTTTTCTCTTCATTTTCATGCATTGTCATCCATTTCTGAACTATGTACCAAATTTGAAGTCTGTAGCTAGTCGGGAAGTTAGTTTAAAATCGATTACGAAATTACACCTGAACAGACATACACGAAGGCAAGTTGATATAAACTTGGTAAAAAATGAACTGAAGCGTAATGAAGGAAACTCCTACGTTATCTCGTTCAATTTAAATTTTTAAATAGTTACTTTAATACTAAAAATTAGAAAAAATATAACTATATAAAGGTATTGAGCAACTTTGCCCTGCCCTATATCTTCCTTGTTTTAATGTAGACGGTATCCATGGTAATTTTTCAAACTTTTTGCTAAGTATGTCAGGGGATAAATCGTTTGCCTCAAAATGAGCTAACTTAGGTTCGAATCCCAACGTTGTCTGATTAATACGAATTCTGCTCCCTAACTCGCCCCTACCACAGTGGTGAATTGAAATGTCTTTGGTGGTAAGCATATCATGGGTTAGAATCCGCTTACCGTCGGTATAATGATGGGAGGGTTTCGTGGTTTTCTTATCCATGTAACACAAATCCGGGTTAGTTCCATCAAAACCTCCCATTAGACGGACGGTAAGCGGATTCTAACCCATGATCTAATTTTAACCCATAATTCCAACCCATCATTAAAACATATTTGATAGTTCCATCAAAAAGTCCTCCACGAAAGGCTAATTTGTTCCAATGCTCGATCTAAGAGTTCCTTTAGTCTTCTGAGAGTTTGGCTCAAAATTACAAGACTACGGAGTTGTACGACTATCAATCAACTATCAGACAACTCAGAATTTTGTCGCCTGTTCAATGGCGGTTATAAAATATTTACTTGGTGTATGCGACAAATTCAATAATTTTAATCATTTTTTAAAGAAAATGTTCTAAAATATACGTATCATCGTATCAAGAAAATTAAAGCATTCTTAAAGTGACCATTTTTATTTTCTTAAATTTTTTAATTTTCAGTCTTTTTTTTTCAGGTACGATGAAAGCTTACCAGATTTTATTGCTCTTTTCACTCTGCGGATTCTCCGTCTCCTTATTAGATGAAGAACTTACACCGAAAACCAAAGGAAACACTAGGAGTGCAAGAAGTTTAGATCTTGGGATACCAAAAGGAGGAACCAAAGAAGATTGGACTGTTCAGCCAGTTAAAATTATAATCAGAGATAAGCCAAATTTAATTAAGGTGCCGCATCCATATCCTGTGAAGCATTACGTTCCCGTACCAAAAGTTGTTCCGGTTTTAAAAAAAGTACCTGTCTTAAAACCACTGCCAGTTCCTTACTTTGTGCCAAAATTCAAACTCATACCGAAGAAAGTTTTGATTCCTAAACCAGTGAAAGTTATAAAAAAGATACCTATACCAAAACCTTACTTTTACAAGAAAGAAGTTCCCATACCAAAACCAGTTCCAGTACCAAAGTTGTTTCCAGTCCCCGTGCCAAAATTTTACAAAAAGAAAGTACCAGTTCCGGTGCCAAAAAAAGTATTCATTCCTAAGTTTGTACCTATGCCAATCCCTGTACCAAAGGTTGTAAAACAACCCATACATATTGTAATCAAGGAAAAACCAAAGAAGATTCCCGTTCCGAAATTTGTGCCAGTTCCAAAGATTGTAAAATTGCCAAAATTAGTGCCAGTTAAGAAACCTGTCTTCATCAAAAAACCGTATCCAGTTCCTCATGTTGTAACTAAAATAAAGCCCATACCGAAATTCGTACCTATTCCAAAGATTGTAAAAGTTCCAAAGTTTATTCCGGTTCCAAGTCCTTACATGAAACCTAAGCCTGTCAAAGTATTTAAACCTTACTTTGTAAAAAAGCCAGTTCCTATTCCAGTTCCAAAACCCTACATTAAGAAAAAGTTCATTCCCGTGCCGAAACCTATACCAGTACCAATATTTAAACCTTTTCCAAAACCAATTCCGAAGATCGTTAAGCAACCTATTCACATTGTTATTAAAGAGAAGCCTACATCTGTTCCTGTACCACATCTTGTTCCCATACCGAAAATAGTGAAAATTCCAAAAATTGTTCCAGTTATGAAAAAAATACCTGTACCTAAGAAAGTGCCGATACCTGTTATTGTGAAAAAAGTGAAAATGATTCCTAAAATTGTACCCTATCCAAAAATAGTAAAAATTCCAAAGTCTGTCCCATTTCCAAAGCCGTTCATGGTACCGAAGCCTGTGAAAATATATAAGCCAACTTTCTACAAGAAACCAGTTCCAGTGCCTATTCCAAAATTTGTGAAAGTCAAAATACCGATTCCTGTGAAGAAACCAGTGTTTGTTCCTATATTGAAAGCTGTACCGTTTCCAATTCCAAAACCAATCAAGGTTCCTGTTGAAATCATCAGGGAAAAGGCTATCATAAAGAAAGAGCCAGTAAAAATGGAGTAAGTAACAAGTTAAACTATTTCCTTTTTCTGCTTTCATTGCATGTGTTTTAAAAAATCCCAGAAAATATTCAGATTTTAAATGTCATGTTAAATTTGACCTTTCTAAATTTAAATGTGTTTTTTTTTGACGTTTTAGTTTTTTCGCTTTAGAATTACAAAAGCTCTCAAATTTTTGAAATATTTTCATTTGTCATTTTATTTTTAAAGATCATACCCATTCGTTTATCATACTACCTTCAACGTGTTAACAATTTTTTTTTACTTTTGATTTAAAAGAAATGCATTTCTACATCTTTGCACAGTTTATTTCTAACCATTCGGAATTGTAGCAGTCTGATATGTGAAAGTAACTATCTGGTTGAATGGTAGCTTTTTATGCGCAAAACATTAAAATAAAATATCGTAGTTTTTTACCCCTTTGAAGTTTATTACATCCGTCAAATAAAAAAACTTAAAATTTTTTAAATCTTTTGTAAAATGAGTCAAAATTGTCAGTATGTCATTTTTAAAATTCTCTTTGGTTTGAGGAATGATAATTTACTAATTTTATAACTTTATTGTAATACTTAAACATTTGCTAAAACATAAATTTTGTAAAAGTGCTTTTATTTCAGTACTCGTGGTTCACAAGCATTCAGTTGACCACGCTTTTAATTTAGAACTAGGAGGCTCCGCCCCCTGCTCGCTAACGCTCGCCATCCCCCGAGAATTGCTACGCAATCCTATGTGGTTCACGCCGTGCACCATGGCTCGCTGCTCTCGCTCGCCAATGAACACAATGTTCTAGCACAAAGACATAATATATTATCATCAAAGACATAATATATTATCATCAAAGACATAATATATTATCATCAAAGACATAATATATTATCATCAAAGACATAATATATTATCATCAAAGACATAATATATTATCATCAAAGACATAATATATTATCATCAAAGACATAATATATTATCATCAAAGACATAATATATTATCATCAAAGACATAATATATTATCATCAAAGACATAATATATTATCATCAAAGACGTAGTATTTTATCATCAAAGACGTAGTATTTTATCATCAAAGACATAGTATTGTACTTATGTAGAAGAATTCTACCAATGTTCTTATTGGCTTTTAAAAAAGTATATTAGCTATTTAGATTGTACATGGTGAAAAAATCAAAACATTAGCTAAATAAGAAACATATTAGCAAAATAAATTATCAAATATTGCTTCACTAATATTCTGCATTTTAAAGCGTGAAAATTCAATGCATAAATAAACGCGAAATATAAAAAAATTCAATGCATTGAATACAAACACTTAAACGTTTTTTAGACGTTTAGGTAGCTCCCAGTAGAAAAATATCAATTCAACAGCGGCCTTTTAAAGCATTCTCACTTCAATTAATTAATTAATTCCTAATTAAATATTGTCATGTTTTTAGTGCATGAATCTGAATTGAACAACCTGATAATGCTCACTCTGGTTATTGTTATCTGATTGCTCACTACGTGCTCTTTCGCGCCGAATCCAATCAATTAAAAATGAAAACTGTTGCCAGCGCGAGAAAAGAAATATCATCGGTTTTATTGATACATACATACGTACGTATTAGCGTTTTATATAATATAGATAGATAGATAGTAGGCAGCAAACTTAAATAAAATACGATTTAAAACTCTTAATTTTAATATCAAACGCACCAATACAAATATTTCTTGCATTTTTCTGAAACACGCATACTCTAAACGTTAAAACAAATTTAAGCGTACTAAATTCTGTTCTATCGAGCAAATTTTAAATTCAAGGAACAGATTGCTGTGTAATACTTTTGGAAATAACTCAATATAAGCAGCAAAAATATTTAAATTTTCGAAATGTTTATGAATATATGAATTTTTAACTTTCAGCATCAGTATCTTTACCCTTGTTAAGTGATATCTTTACTTTTTAGATTACATGGGAAAGAACTTGATCCCACCGGTGCAGAAGAAAAATCGTTAGTCGATTTGATCGACAAAGACTTTGGCGTTGGTGAAGACAAGATAAAAGCCATGCTTCTTGAAAGCTTAAAGACAAGCTGAATTGAGTGCAAGTCCAAAACGGATTTCGATAGAATGGACAACTTAAATTGAAAGTTTTCACAGTCCCTGCCAAGTCCTTAATTTTATTTACTCGCTTTAACTAAAAGTGCCAAACAAAGTTTCGTTAACGAAACTTACGGTTTGTTAACTGTATAGTTTTTCCAGTCTGTAAATGTATTCTCGAAATAACTTTTAATACTTATTAGAAATTTTAATTTGAAATAAATTATTTTACATTGTGTTTTTTAGTTTCTTTAATACTGATATAAACTTTTTCAGTCACCTCGAACACATTCTGCCGAATTTCGCTAAAAAGTATGAAATATAAATTTTAAAACCTACATTTTTTTAAAGAGACTAAAAATGAATTAGCCACGACGTTATAGATTAGACACTTTCCTCAGTCGTGACTATTGTGAGGGACTGAAGTTCATTCCTCAGGGACTGCTTGATGCCCACCAATCATTAAATCAATGGGTATTAGCTCTTTCGGGAAGTAAAAGTGGCTTGCACGCAATGCTGACCCCCTTACAGTTCCAGCCTTTCATGAAGTTAAGCATTAACCATCCTGACACCATAGCCCACAATGTGCTGCTGGAGGAATGCTTCTGAAAAATCTTTATGAAATCTAAAACTAAAGACATCTAATTTCTGAAAGAGGTTGGAATTTACAATTTTCAGACTACGAAGTAGTACGAAAGTGATGTGTTTTTAAATTGAACCCCTTAACGATCGGTTAACTTTCACGAAAACTGTCTTAAAAGTGTCTATTTTGCCAAATACACGTATTTGATTAGTGTTAGTAACTAGTTTAAAGTAAACTAACTATTTACAATTACCTTAAAAATATCCTGGTACTGCTCTCTGGAGCGTAAAATGAGAAATAAAATGCTTTCCGGGCAAAAGAAATGAATTAGTTTTATATTTATTGGCGCATTACTACTGAACACTCCAGCCCGTCAATATCACGGGAGCAAGAAATAGCGAGCGAAAACTCACCCCGTCATTTTTACGGGAGCGAGAAGGAAGGTGGTTAATTCCGAGAAAAAAATTATTGAAGAAAGTTTCATGTTTGTTTAAAAGTAGTCAAATGTTAAACAAATTCTTTTTAGCTACAATATAGTTATATAAATTCTGCTTGTAATGTTAGAGAAACGTTTTAAACTTTCATTGCCATGCCATGCGGAGCTAGAGATTGAAGTGCTCTAGCTAGTCTAAAAGTGGTCGGATTTACTCTATTCCGCACCTCAGGCAAAATTTTAGTAGAACGTAGTAATAAAATATCAGTAGTGAATCAAAAGCATCAGTTCGACTGATTTTTAATAACTATAAAATGTGATCAATAGTTTTAAATCGTTAAGAAATATTTCATGAAATTGATTTTTAAGAATGATATATAATGGGGATTATCGCTGCATTCCATCTGCTGAAACTAGACAACTGCTTCGAGAACATCTAAATTCCTAAATTTATGGAAAAATTTCGATGGAGAATACCAGATTGTTAAATAGCTTTTTCATGGTAAATTTTAGGATCTCTCAGCAAATTAAGATTTACATATTTTTAAAATCCATACTTGTTGCTTATATTAGACTAAATTGTTTTGTGAATCGCTGCTCGTATGACTAAAATTTAAATTTTTATCAAACTTTCTTCAACAGTAAGTTAAGAGTTGATGTACTAGGTGTCAATTATTGAGTTAAAGGGAAAAACGATAGATTTTTAAACCTTTAGTAATATTTAGTTAAAATTTAGTTAATTGCAGATCACTTAGATTTTTTAGAAAACACTATTTACTTTTTGGTTAAATGGCAAGATACAGTCTGGTCTTGAAACTTTGACTTTACTTATTTATCTACATTAACTATCTGCAGATCTCTCGTGAAATTTAAAATTTGCTCAATCTATGAACTCAGTAACTTTTAATAGTATTTTTTTATTTCATTAAAGCTAAATTAAAACCTTATAAGATATTGTGCTTTGAGTTTGTTTTAAAATATTAACAAAATGGCAAGATTTTGGACAAATGATATTACATTTAGAAAATTTTAATAACTATAACTACGATAATTCTAATTCCATTAGCAACTGAAACTAAAATAGTTATTTGCTCAGAAATCTTAATATCCTCTAATAATTTCTTTTTAAATCAACTAAAAATGATGAATTATAGTTTTTGTAACATTCAGTAGAATAATTGTAATATATAACAAATTACTTGTCGTTAAGAAACAAATTATTACAAAGTTCTCGATTGCAGGGGAAAGAGGTGTGATACGTGACAAACAATTTTGTTGAGATATACGAGTATTAAAATAAGTCTTCTTACATTTAAAAATATATTTTTGTAATTGATGAGCAATAAAAAGTCACGTTGATTTTTTTTCGCTTTAATAGAGTTCCATTGAAATTTTTTCGAGTTTATTACGCTTATTTCGAATCTTTTTACCGATCTAAACACATTAATATTTCTTATTTTTCAATTCATGATTTTTTTCATTTTGTCCAATTCACACGGTTCTCAGCAGATCCCCGAAGTGCTCGACTTCGCACGCAGGTCGTCGGGCTACCGAAGCGGGGGTGACATCCCCTCCGCAGAGGATCAATATTGGGATGGCATGTCTTCGGATCATCCTCCGGGATGTTTCCCAGACCGTCGCCAATAGCCCACTGTGCAGTTCTAGTGCGACGTAAATTAACAACAAGATCCCCGAAGTCAAGCATCACTGACTGCGATCAGTGTGTGGATGGGTGACCACTTGGATTGCTCTGCGTAGGGACCTAGGGTGTGGGTATTGGTCCTCGTTAAACTGTTCTACCGTAAAGTGCTCGACTTCGCGTGCAGGTCGTCGGGCTACCGAAGTGGGGGTGCCATCCCCTCTGTAGAGGATCAAAAATGTGATGGCATGTCTTCGGATTATCCTCAGGGATGTTTTCCAGACCGTCGCCAATAACCCATCATGCAGCTCTAGTGCGACGTAAATTAACTACAACAACAACAATTTTGTCCAATTCATTTTTCATGTTATTATTCTTAAAGTCGGTATTTCATGCTCTTCAATAAAATTCCCCAGCATGCTTTCTTGCGCTTTAAATACAGTTGAAATTTTGATGTAGAAATTTCTTTCACAATATGTCATATTGCATAAAAATAGTTATATCAAGTAAGAAACCTTTTACAATAAACTATTCTTTAAAAATTTCGATCGGTAAAATTTCAAAATTAAATTCATTATAATAATTAGTAAGTGAGAAAAATAGTTCTAAACATTACTTGCTTTTTCATCCAGGCATTCCATTTCAAAATGGCGCATGGAAAAATTTGCGTTTTAATTTTAGACATTCAGAAGTCAATTGAAAACAAATTATCCCGAGAGCATTCCCAGACAGTTATTTGCATTCCAGTTTCATAATTTAAATCTCAATTATCATTTTTACAACAGCAATTTATTTTCTCTAATTTACATCATGCCTTTGAGTTCAGGAGAACTGGTAGCGTTAATTAGTTGACTCTGATAAATTAGTTTCGAAGAGAAATGACATAAAATGTCAGACAAAGCTTAGTTTAAAATTTTTAGCATAATTATGCTGTCTGTAGAAGTCTGTCTCATAAACTTTTTGGAGGTAATGTTGCGTTAGAACGAAATTTCAAAGCTCATTTTGAATTTTCTCATTAGTATTGTTCTTAACGTTTTTAACAGTAAATTTTTAATAAAAAAATGTCCTGTATAGGTATTTTTTTACTTATATACTTGTGAAACTATTATATCAGAATTATAAATTATAACTGAATGGATTCTAAAGATTTAATGAATAGCCTACAGGTTTAATTACAATAGAAAGGTCATTAAAATCACTTGATTAAAGTATTCAATTGAAAATAACTATGTGAGGCTTTTATTTAGAGAGCTATTTGTGACGATCTCTGAAAGATATCTACAATCTCATGTTGCAATAATTTAGAGTGTACTAAAGACTATGCTATCAATGGTTTATTTTCAGAGCTGAAAGTTAAATTAGAAAGAAAAGAATTCTTTTAGAAAAAAAACTAAGCATCTCAAACAAACAAGCTTTAAAGTTAACTAATTTTTATAATGTAAAATTAAATTCGAAACGATCGGTTAATTTTCAAGAAAATGATCATAAAGGTGCCTATTTTTCTTCTGACATCCAAACATCCTATGCTGATATCTAGTTTAAAATAAACTATCTACAATTACCTTAAAAATATCCTGGTACTGCCATCTGGTGTGTAAAATGAGAAATAAAATGCTTTCCGGGCAAAAGAAATTAATTAGTTTTATTCTTATTAGCTCGTTACTACTGAAAACTCCAGCCCAGAAATATGACGGGAGCGAAAAATAGAGGGTGAAACCTCACTCCGTCATTTTCACGGGAGCTGGAAGGAAAGGGTTAAGCAAAAAACAAATAAAATTCTAAGTAGTTCTATCGTTCATAATTGGTAAATTTGTTTTTACACATAATTATATCAGTAGGCGTCATTTTTATTGACGCTTAAGTTTATCCTTCGCTCCGATTTTCATGAAAAACCAAGAAAATAACACTGACTAAAATTAATATCGTTTGCGAAAAGTAATATACCTTCGATAACGTTTTGAAGTCAATGGAGGTTATCCCTAAGAACTACCAATTTCCAGTATTGACCATTTTAATGTGGAGCCGAGAGGTTTTACTGTATTATAATGATATATTTCGTGATTATTAAAACAGCATCAATACTAAGCAGTTTTAACACCTATACTTTGGAAGTAAGTGTTTTTCGGCCCATGAAAAGGGATATGTACTTGAGAAAATTTTAACTATCATGAGTTAGCATCGAGCAATAGCATCATGACCAAGGATGCTAAATACATTTTATCTCTATTCTAATGGGATAAACTACAAATAATGAATTTTGGTAGCTTTGATAACGTTGTTGTTGTTAATTTACGTCACACTAGAGCTGCACAATGGGCTATTGGCGACGGTCTGGGAAACATCCCGGAGGATGATCCGAAGACATGCCATCACAATTTTGATCCTCTGCGGAGGGGATGGCACCCCCGACTTGCGCGCGAAGTCGAGCGCTTTACGGTAGCACAGTTTAACGAGGACCAATACCGCGCACCCTCGATCCCTACGCAGACTGATCCAAGTGGTCACCCACCCGCACACTGACCGTAGCCAGTGGTGCTTGACTTCGGTGTTCTGCTGGGAACCGTATCTTAACGATCAGTCCACTGCGGGACCTTTAATAACGTAAAGCCACCAAAAAGAGCAACAGATAATATTATATAAAAAAAATTAAATTAGTTTAACTTCATTAATTGAAAAACTTAGTGGAAGAACCAGGTAAGGGGCATTTTCAGAACGAAAAAAGATGTTGTATCCGAACTATTTTATTACCAATTTATTAGCAGGCGAGACAAATAGTTCTTTGCTTTTTTTATTTACCTCTGCCCAATTTAAAATAAAAAATCGTGCAAGCATACTTAAAACTGATGTGGATCAGTTATGTTAAGAGTTAAGATTAAAGTAAACAGTCCAAAAAGCAAAACACTTCTGTTATATTAATTGTGTCGGTATATGCCTTTCAGTTTTGAGTATTGAGCATGATTTCGTTTTTTTTTCCGTACTGATATATTGATTCCTTACTTTTATTTTATTCAACCCGTACGAAGAACGTGTACTCAGCTAGAATTCTGTAAAATTATCAAACTATGATAGTGTTATGGAAAAACTTAAATTGACAATTTACCAAGTGCTTAACTAATATATAATCCAAAGATTTAAATGACATAATTAGGTTGTTGTTGACGCATACCTGTTTAGGCAGAGGGGGTGCGATTGTTCTAGTTTTCCAGTGGCGCCATCTATGGCCAAGAATTCGACTTCTGCCACACCATACGTCCCACCCGTTTATAGGGTGGAACCATTAATACATCCATTCAATCATTCACAGATCGTAATTTTGACCTGAACCAAAGAACGATCGATCTCCAATCCAGTACCCCCAGAGGTATTGATTTGTTATGGGAGCATAGAGGACTTTTGCGACTCGACAGATTTAACGCGCATCAGTCACTTTACTACACGGGGAGACTTCGCCCGGCGGGGTTCGAACCCATGAACTCTCGGACGTGGGCCCAGCGCCCTACCGACCAGGCTAACATAATTGGGTGTAGTGCTGATATGTAAGTCAAAAATCCTTTACCTTCATTTGTTACCGAACTGTGAAAAATAAAAATAAAATAATAATTTTTAAAAAAAAATGTTTTCAAAGTGGACTCACTTAAAAAGAGAAAATAATTTAACTTTTGTCACACCGCAAACGTAAGGCATCTCTTTTAAAAGACACAGTAAAAAAAGTCATGGTATTAAAAGTCATGATCTCAACGTGTTTATTTTTATTTATTTTTTGTTTTAATTCTCACAAAAGCAAATTATTTGTTATATTTTTAGTCTATTTAAAAAGAATAGTTTTCCAATTTTATTTTCGTCCGTCTTGTCTTATGTTGCAAAGTGGTCGCATTTTGATAACAAATAAATTTTGTTTGCATCATTTTGGAAAGAAATTGTACTTTTATTAATGCCTGGTATAGAGCTCCAGTTAAAATTTGAGCTCTCTAGATAGTTGAAAAATTTTGAAAACATTAATTGAAAATTAAATCTGTTTGGTGATATAAATTCTGCTTATTCTGGCAAAGATAATTTGGAACTTGTATTTTTATCCATCAAAAAGCTCCAATTCAGCGTTTAGCACCCTAACTAATCGGAAAATTATCAAACGTTTAATTGACAAATTCCCAACGACGATAAAATGTTAACGAATTCTTCTTGTATCAAGTAGGAAATAATTGAAACTTACTTCAGTTGAGATCTGTGTACTCTAGGGCTTTCCTCAGTGAACTGATCGCAAAAGATACTGTTCTCTATGGAACATAGTAGTCAACCATTACTGGATGTGGTCAGTAAGCGGGTGGGTGACCACTTTGATCAACCTTCGTCGGAACCGAGGGTTCGTAGTATCGGTCCTCGTTAAACTGTTCTACCGTAACTTAACTTCGCGAGCAGGTCGTTAGGCTACCAAAGCGGGGGAGCCATCTACTCTGCAGAAGATCAAAATATCTTCGGATCATCTTTAGGGATGTTTCTCGAACCGTCGCCAATATCCCATGGTTCAGCTCTAGTGCGACATAAATAAAGTACCAACATGAGTGCTCTAGTAAATTGGAAAATGATCGAAATCTCAATTAAATTATGCCACTCTTGCAGACACGAAAAAGAGTTAATAAAAAGGTACTAAGATATATTTTTTATTGTACTTTCCACTTGAAGCGCCATTGATTTCCCAGAAGTGTTTTGGTTCTGTGAATAAAATTTAAGTTTTTATATTTTGTTGAGATCAAAATTATAAATTTGAGTACTTACTTGAGAGTGAGTATCACTGACAAATCTGTGAATGAGTGAGGTCTTACCACATCGACTATCACCAACGAGAACAATCTTGCACGAGCACTCCTCCATGCACTACTCAATGCATTGCTCTAATTCACGTAACACACCTGAAATCAAATAGAACAACTTATTAAAATTAGCCCTTTCATAAGGTCATTCTTTTTAGTAATGCCATGTTAAAATATTTTTTGAATTAAGGATTGAGTTTGATTTATAAAAGATTCATTTAGAATATTGCCTAAAAATAATTCGAATAATGAGACTGTTTTTTTTTTTAAATTTTTTTTTATATATGTAAATTTTTACATACATATAAGGGGGAATGAGAGTTTTAAAATTTTATCTTCTGTAAAGAATTGGCTCATATGCTAATGAATAACTGAATTTATGCACTCTGTCTTGATAACTACAAATAAACTTGATATGAAAAATAATCCAAAGAACGAAAGCACAAAGAGACGAAGCTTCACAGTGCTACTCTCTATTCTTGATCGCACACGGTAACTTTGACTGTTGCCTACATTTATGTAAACAAAGCCCTTCATTGTTTGTTTTCTTCTATTTTACGAATTTTTTTATTTATTTTGTATTTCTTCACATCGGCGTTTAAAAATTGAAAATGGCAGGTAGGTGCTTTACGTCGCACTAGAGCTGCACGCTGGATTAATGGCGACAGTCTGGGAAGTATCCTTGAGGATAATCCGAAGACATCCTCTGCTGAGGTGATAGCCAAGTTGCTTTGGTAGCCCAACGACCAGCACTCAAAGGGAAGCACTTACGGTAAAACAGTTTAACGAGGACTGATATCGGGCACCCTCTGCCCCAGCGCAGGCTGATCAGAGCTGTCACCCACTTGTTATTGACCGCCACCAGTGATGCTTGACTTCGATGTTCTGCTGTAAATCGTGTCTTTAAGATCAATACACTGCGGGACATGGTAAGTATACTTGTCACCTCTTAGTGAAGAGTAAAAACACTTAGAAATGCATGCAAAAAAAAGCTGATTCTTCCATCTTCATAATGGTTTTCTAGCATTAAACACTGTAGTCCAATTATAGAAAGAAAACGATTTTTCTTCGCGGAATTCACTTTGATGCAGGAGTGTCATGGTATTGAAAAACTATCATTAGTTAGAAGATTTTTGCCTGTCTACTATTACATACGTTTAGAATGTATTTACCGTAATGAAAAAAAAACGCCCCCCGTTTACTTCATTAAACGGGGTTGTATACGTAAATAGTTTAAATGAAGAACTAGAACCATGATTGGGAACAAACGGGAGACAAACTATATTTAAATCTCTACAAATGAAAAATGCAAAAAAAAATAATAATAATAATAATGTCGTAAAATTATTTCATTATAAACATTTGTGCTTTGCATCACATGACTTATTCGAAGCTTCAAAATATTCAGTTCTCGCAATACATGTCCCTTTCTTAAAAATATCTATTTGTGTATTTTGGGAAAGTAATAAAACAATTTAATTAGTAACATTCTCAACGTACTACCCCTTTTTTTACTGCTGGCTGATAATATTGTGGGGGAGATAATTTGGTGTTTTAAAGGTTAAGGTGTTAGTATGTAACTGTTAAAGGCAGCAATCACCTCTCTTTTTACGAAAGTATGAAAAATTCTCAATTCAACTGAAATATTAGGTGGACCGGAAAGTAACGTGGTTGCGTTGCATTTGATAATTGTTTTCCAGATTTTATTTTTAATCAATAATGTATGCACCTTCGTTAGCAAAAACCTTTCAATATCGGATCGAAAAGGAATTGAAATGGATCGAGAAAGAAAAATAATTGTTTTTTAAGAATAACGAATATTTAATGAGACGAAATGACATTAGTTACCGGTCCGCCTAATATATTTACATAAATAATCGTGACTAATTATTCTAGCTTTCTGGACTTTTTGTGCCTAAAATAATTCAAATAGAAATATAAAAACAATTCAAAAATTAAATATTACCTGTTGGTACACAAAACTCAAGCATGCCTGCACAGTTTCTTTTTAAAATTTTTTATAAGAACGGGACTTTTAAATAGGTACACTGTGAAAAAAAATTATTGAAGTTTGAACCATAATAATCAGCAAATTCTCTATGACTTTTAATGAGGTGTAGCATTGAACCATAGTACCGTGTAATCAAGTATGAGAAGCATGAAAATATGGTTCAATTAAACATCATAGTTTTATCATACGTGCTGCAGCAATTTTTAAATAATATGATTAAGCGCTCCATCATACACTTTGAGAGAATCTTTGTTTGAATATGAAAAAGAGTCTTTGTTTTAATATAGATAATTATTATTATTTTTTAGAAGAAAAAATGTAATGAAACTGTTTTTTAACTAGTTGGTAATTTTTTTTAAAATTCCTTTTCTGTTAACATATTTTATACAACACTTATATCCAAAATGTCATCGAATAGTTTAGAATATTCCTCTTAATCTAGTAGAGTTGTAGTTTTTTCTTTTTAAATTTAGTTGCTTGGTGCTCGTAAAAAATTATAATACTTTCTTCATTAAATTCAACAAATATAATAATTCCTTTCCCTTACAACTCATTAAAATGTTAGAAATAAATAATTTTTTAAAAAAATTTTAATGCATAAACCAGAAAGAAATATCTGTTCATTTTCGAAGAGAAATGAAAAATTTTCTTTCAAAAGAAAAACCATTTTTCTAAACACTTTTCCTTTACAAACTAAATCCTCCTCAAAAATTTTGTTACCATATCCTAACATAAACTACGATTTTTTTTCTAAAACAGGAAACACTTTCCACAGCATTCTACAAGCATCAATCAAATCGCCATTTTTAGTCGTAAAAGTATGCTTAGGAGGAGTCAAAAGTGCTCCTTCTTTTATCCTAAATTGCCAAATATGCGCCAAAATGTAACACGTTATCGTTCATTCTCTTACCTTAAAAGACAAGCCAAAGTAAAATTTTTTGCGGAAACTTTTTTATTTTGCTCAGAACTTAGGATCAATAAAAAAAATGAAGCCAATGTTTCTAAAGCATCTATTTAAACCAGCATAAGGTTTGATGGATGATGCTCATAAGATCGTCACAAAATTCAAAATCCTGTTTCGTTTTTTATTTCCAAAAAAAAAAAAATTACAGCTCTTCTAATCTTCTAAATGTAACTAATAAATTATTATTCCGTTTTCGATTTAAACTTATTAGAATCTTCACGATAAAGAAAGGATTGAAACTTTTGTCACGTGGATCACGAAATGATTGAATTATTGACTATTAGTTGGTTTGAAATGCACTGACACACTTTTTAGGAAAATGTGCATACAATGCTGTATGAAGGTCTTTAATATCTTATAACATTAAAACAACTTCATTTTTTTATCTGTTCTTCATCTAAAAAGAATACTTTAGTATTCGTAACAAGAGTGGATGAACTAATTCATCAAAGAACTAATTCATCAAGAACTAATTCATCAAAATATTTTGCTGACCGAAGTCCATTTTGAGCCACCATTTTTTTGTCAAACGGTTTACAGATGAATTGCATTTAACCCCTTAACGATCGGTTAATTTTCTAGAAAACCGTCATAAAAGTGCCTATTTGTTTTCTGACATCCAAACATCTTGTGCTGATCTACTTTAAAATAAACTATCTACAATTTCCTTAAATATGTCCTGGTACTGCCATCTGGTGAGTAAAATGATAAATAAAATTTTTTCCGGGCAAAAGAAATGAATTAGTTTTATACTTATTGGCGCGTTACTACTGAACACTCCAGTCCGGAAAATTCACGGGAGTGAGAAATAGAGGGCGAAACATCCCCCCGTCATTTTCACGAGAGTGAGAAGGAAGGGGTTAACCCTTTAACGGACCCTTTATTTCTAGTAAAGGTAAATTAAAGTATTTTTGGAATTGAAATTTTTTTAAGAACAGTAATTGACATATAAAAAAAAACTCATTTACTTTATAAAAATGCCTTTTTTTTGGTGGTAAATATATTTAACATGACCTATTAGGAACTTACTGACTTTTATTTTTCTTCATTTATAAAATAGTTTCCTTAAATGCTACAAACTTCAACAGTAATTATGTATTTTATAACTTTTATACGTTTTTTAAAAGTGACAAATGGTTACCAATTTTATTCAAACTCACTTCAAGGAAGCTGAAGCTATTGAAAAATGGAAACCTAAATTAAAAGTGGTAAAACGTGGTGGTAAGTATACTTACCACGGCCTTCAAAAGGGTTAATTAAGTCAATGAAGGGCATTGAATCATAATAATTAATCTCATTGAAGATAATAAGCAAAAAGATCTGCTCTACATGATTTTTCTAACGATGTTTTTTCAACGCTATGAAGCTTTTCATAGCTATAAAGAATTGAAACCGATGGTAATTAAAGTAAGATTTCGAATTAAAAAGGATTTTAATGCCTTTCTTAAATTTTTCAACACTTGTCATTATTTTTCCATTTATATTTATCAATTCCTTATAGCTATTATATAGCCCTTAATTTATTTCTAAATTTTTATGTACAACTACTATTTTGTCTTTTATTAATCTTTACTAAATTTTAATGAGCAACGCTTCTTATAATTCTTTTTTTTTAAGATTCAGAATATCACTACTTTGAATTTTAAAATTGATATTCCGTACTAAATTAATGCTTAAAAGAGCTATGGGCAATATTTTCATTTAATATTATTTGCTTTTTTTGCGCATATATGAATTTAAATTGGGAAAAAGTAAAATGTTTATTTACTTTTATAGTTGCAAAAAAAAAAACTACTTATTTGTGATGCCACGTGAGAAGGAGTAATATGAGTTTTTTCTTCTTTGTATAAAAGCTAAATAAATGTAATACATTCACTAATTAGTTTCTTTAAATTGTTGTTTAAAAGGGAAACTTGAAAATATTATAATGATTTATTTAGTTGCAATTGAAAAAAAAAATCATATTTTCTGTCACGTGCTGGACAGCTGTTCTATGTAAGTTAAATTGATTATTTCTAAAATGTAAAATTATTTCCCTATTATTTAAGAGTAAAATTAATCAATAAAAATATATTCTTTTTCTGGAAGTTGATCAAGTTGATAAAATAAAGTTTAATAGCTCAAACATGATGTCAAATATTTAGATTCAGATGCACGCGTTTGTTATTTCCGAAAAGCAATATCTGTCCCCTGTTGCGAAGTAACAAGGACAAGTTTTGTAAAAACTACTTGAACTTCAGTTAATTTGAAATGTTAACTGTTGAATAAAAAGAATTTTGGTTTAGGAAAAGAAAGATTACTTTTTTTATACATTTTGTTCTCACATCTCGAGAAATGACACAAAAATCTCTGTCATGTAATAAATCAGATTTAAATAAATTAGATTTTCATTTATTTCTTTTCTACAATACGCCAAATAAGGAGTCTATTTATTCATTTTTACACGATTCCCCGTTTCTCCTTCGCTTCGCTTTAACTTTCTTTGCCTTCTTCCTCTGTGTTGACGTATGCCTGTTTAGGTAGAGGGGGTGCGATTGTTCTTGTTTTCCAGTGGCGCCATCTATGGCCACGAATTCGACTTCTGCCACACCATACGTCGCACCTGTTTATAGGGCGGACCCATTCATACATTCATCCACAGATCGTAATTTTGATCTGAATCAGAGAAGGATCGATCTCCAATCCAGTACCTCCAGAGGTATTTATTTGTTATGGGGAACATGGAGGACTTTTGCGACTCGACAGATTTAACGTGCATCAGTCACTTTACTACACGGGGGGGTCTTCGGCAGTCGGGGTTCGAACCCACGAACTGTCGGGCATGTGCTCAGCGCCCTACCGACCAGGCTATCACGGTCCGCCTTCTTCCTCTAATCACTGGAACAAAGTCTAATGGCGAGCTTAGCTCTCACTTTACGCACCAACTTGTGATGGGAGAACTTTAACAAAACTGCTGCGGTATTATTAATATTACTTATCTCGGATTGTTTTTAAGGAATCAGTATTAATGAACAGTAAAAAAGTGTACTGCATCCGCAATCAGGAGCCTTCGTGATAATCCTTTTTTTTTATCCTCTACCGAGAAATAAAAAGTTGTTTTTTTCTAATTTATAGATTATTTCACTTATCTAAAATTGTTTTCACTCCTTAATTTATAGTTTTCAGTTTCTATTAGTTGTTTTTACTTATCTATGAGTTATTTTCACTTTTCTATTACCTGTTTTCATTTATCTCAAAGTTATTTTTACTTATCCATTTGTTGTTTTCAATGTATCAAAGATTTATTTTCACTTATCTCTATTAGTTGTTTTCACTGAGTTAAGATTTATTTTTACTTATCTATATAGTTGTTTTCGCTATTGTATTATTTGTTTTCAGTTATCTATGAGTAGTTTTCACTTATCTATGAGTTGTTTTCACCTACTTATGATTTTTTTTACTTACCTAAGAATTGACTTCAGATTTCACATTTTAGAAATACGGTTGCCTGGGGCACTTTTCAGTAGCATTAAACTAAGCACAGATATAAGAATTCATGTTTCTTATTTACGTTTCATAGCATTAATTTAATAGTTAATAAAATTTTGGCACATAATCTTGTCGCAATGTTTTTTTTTTTTTTTTTTTTTTTTTTTTTTTTTTTTTTTTTTTTGCAATTTATTTAGTTGTTATTTTATGTTTTTTAGTTATTGCGAGTGCTTATTGAGGTATCACAAATAAAATGAATTTATATTTAAACTGAAGGATGTGCATATAAAAAACGAAATCCAAATATTTCAAACTGTTTTTTTAAAAAAATTGTTTTGAGCATCAGCTATTCAACAGGCAAGCCTCAGAACCTCAAATAATTTTGACGGTATCATACTTCGAAATATGAGAAAGTTTAAACTTAAACAAAACTTATTTCAAACATAAAATATTGTTTCATTTGGGTCGAATATGCTAGATGCTTATTAAATGCTTTCAAATAAAGATTTAAGAGAATGCGAAGGTTTCAGAGATTAATATGTAATTTAACAGTTCGTCTGCAACTTCCGAGCAAGCTGGCGACGCTGCAAATATTCGAGTTTCAACAGCTGCACATTGTTTTGATGCATTGCTTCGTTAAAATGGAAAATAATGTAGATTGCTATCTGTTTTGAAAAGCCTATTTTGTCATGAAAGACGAAAAGACTTTTATACATATATTACAAGAATTTCTCCTGGACGGTTTTCGAACAAATACATTCGATAGTAAGAAAGGAACAACGAACATAACTCAAACTTTTTGACAGTTCTCCGAGATCGAATGCGCGATATGAAACAGCTAAGGTAAGAAGTTTCCTTCCCGTATTTCGGTAACGCCGCTTGAATTACTTAACGATTGAAACTTTCGCAGACTCTATTGTCTTTTTTATTATACTCAAGACAAGTTTTGTGGAGACGCGCTGAAATTATTACATATTTTATCGATTTTCTTACAGACATTCAAATTATAATTTTAGAAGAGGGGAATGACTATATTTTTTTTACCAAAATAGATTTTGGTAAAATTATATATTCCGACTAGCGACCATGGGTGTGTGTTCAGTGTTCCAATTAAAATAATTAAAAGATTATTTTTAAAGTTAGTGTGCAATTAATTTCTGAAAACAAAACTCATTAAGAAAATCACAAAATCTCCCTGGAGTCGGCATGGCGTTATACTTCGACCATATCAAGATTTTTACATTTTTTCATTTGAATTCTTGCAAAATATTCTCTTTCTGAAGAATCTTGCAACCATTTCTTTTTCAGAATTCTAATACTTAGAACTTATAAGACTTATAATTAGAAGACGCGCTGAGAATGGGAGTTCTTTCATATTTTTATGGCTGTGCCCTATTCTAACATCCCTGTTGTGGATTAACCTCAATATATATATATATATATATATATATATATATATATATATATATATATATATATATATATATATATATATATATATATATATATATATATATATATATATATATATATAGGAAGGGAAATAATAATTAAAAAAACAACAAACAGCTGATTAAAAAAAAAGGATGTAATTGATTTTAAAAAAACCGGAGAAAAAAGATATAATCTTTTCATCAGCCCACACGATTATATCCGCAAAAAAAGAGTGCTTTCTGATATTGTATCAATATAGCCAAAGCAAAATATATTAATACAATAGTGTGAGGAGCACTCAAAAAAATTTTTTACAAAAATTACAACAAATAAAATAGAGCACAAAAAGTAAAAATAGCACGTCAAAACAGAAAATAAAAATAAAAAACAGTATAAAACAAAAACTATAAAGCGAGTAGCGAAATCAGATGTACTTACATTAACGGGAAATTTTTCGAGAATGATTTAAAAATATTTTCGCAACAAGATTGCCAGATTACAAAATATGAAAACAAAAGCCTCAAATTGAGTGTAACTAGAGGGGTTTTGTTTTAAAGTGCCGTTCTTACTGCATAGCTGAAGTGATTTGTTATGCTGTGCATTGATTCTTTAGTTACCAAGGATAGGCCCGAAATGGATGTGCGCAAGGTAATATTATACTGGATAATTTAAAAAAGTCGATCATAAAAAATTTTAGAAAATAAATATTTATTTAAGAAAAAATATAAAATAGAAAAAAGAAACATAAATTGCGTGTTTTGCAATTAATTTTAGCCACGCATTTGCCGGAAATGGATTTGCACATGGAAAAGTTATAAAAATTAACAAATATTTATTTATTTTGTTTTATATATATATACATATATCGTGTTTCAATGTAGGAAAAATTACTCCTGGTCTGAAAGCTACATTTCTTCAAAAAGCAAGCTGCTATATTTTTTTAATTTTAAGCTATGTTTAGCTATATATAATCTTTCTTTGAACTATGATCAATGAAACGATCATAAAAAAACTGATTTGTATGAGTAAATTAAATGGCCTAAGTTACATTTAATTAATATATCATTTTAAAATAAAACTGCTACTTAACTTATACCATAATTTTATGACCATCATATTAATAGCTATACCATCGTTTAACACACTGAAGCTACAGCAACAAAAAAAAAATTATTAGTTCTCCCGATTCCCTTAGTAAATTAACTAGATTGTAAATTTAATCATAACCTCCCGGAAAATAATGTTTTTGACATAATTTATTTTACCTCCCGTTAAAGCAATAATAAATAAATCAACACAAATTTGGTTGATAATTTCTTAAAACATTTACTTAAAAGTAGTTTTCTCTAGAAAACAGAAAAGATTTTTAAATTAAAAAAATTGTGTACAGCTAATACTTAAGTACGTGCAAGTAAGAATTATATTTAAGAAAAAAAAATCTCACTTATTTTTGGATTTTAATTGTTTTTTAAAATTGCAAAATGAGTTCAGAAATCTAATACGTTTTTTTTTTTTTTTTTTGTGATACGTTTTGATGCGTTTTAGTAGTTTTTCATCCTATGAAAATATTTTATTACTCATCTTTTATGTCATTTATCAAATAATGTTATCATTTATATTATGATATGTTATAATAATGGTGTTATCATTTATATATACATGTTACCGGCAAAGTATGAAACGCCGGCATTATATATAATGCCTGACGTTTTTAGGCAAAGTATGAAATATGAGAAGTATTACATACTTTCCCTAGGCATCATATAAAATGCCTAGGCATTCTATATAATGCCGGATGCTACTTAGGCAAAGTATGAAATAAACGTCCTGGTGAGGTTATTATGTAAATGATGTGCATGTTACAGTGAATGACCGAAATCGATGGTTGTTGACTTTCACTGGTAAATGTTGACAATCACATAGTCGCTTTGGTGAATGTCCGAAATATTTATTACATTCGATTTGACATAAATTTATTCGTGGATATAATTACATTTATTCGATATTTTAATACTTACTGACGATAGATTAGAAGAAGCGTCAGTGTTTGGAGTATCGGGCAAATGTATACCGGGCAGTGGCACTTGACCTTAAAAAAACATCAGTGTAGAGTATACCGGGCAAAAATGTCAAGGGCAATGACACTTAACCTTAAAAAATATTAGTGTGGGGTATACAGGGAAATGGCACTTGACCTTAAAAAAACATCAGTGTAGGGTATACCGGGCAAATGTATACCGGGCAGTGACGCTTAGCTAGACCTAGTATGACTAGACCTTTGGTAAAAGTCTGAAATATATACTAGGTCTAGTTAAGTGCCATTTCCCGGTATACATTGCCCGGTATATCCTACACTGATATTTTTTTTAAATGCACATCATTTACATAATAACCTCATCAGGACGTTTATTTCATACTTTGCCTAGATACCATCCGGCATTATATAGAATGCCTAGGCAATGTGTGAAATATAAATCATTTCATACTTTATATAATGCCTAGGCATTATATGTAATGCCGGATATCATACTTTGCCGGTAACATATATATCATTAATTTTGTCATTTATTTATTTAGAACATTTTTTATATGTCATTCACTGTTCCACAAAATTTTTAAAAGTAATTTAAACATGACCTTAAAATATAAAATCTTTAACTCTCAACTTTTTTCAATTAGATTGTGATATATGACTTAGTGATAATGTTTTTCATTGATTATGAAATATTGGAGACTTTTTCCCCATGATCATTATTTGTATTATTATTAATTAAAACAATAAGTCCAAAAACAATAAGTCCATCGTCATGCCAGATCTGTATGAAGTTTGTGGTATTTATTATGGATACGTAGTTTTATAAAAAAATAATTCTGAAGACAAAAGTTAAAATTAGAACACCTTTCTTTAAAGTTTTCAAATATTAAAATAAAGTGATGAAAGGTTTGCGAGCATTTTTGCATGTTCCTTAAATAATATATTTTACAAAAAAAATTCAAAATAGTACACACAATTTTTTTAAATTTTAAAACTGGGTGACCGGCCACTTTAAAATACTGAATTTTTAAAATATATTTTTATCTGCAAATAGGATAGTATATTTTAAGATGTAAATTGAATTTAAAATTATTGTGAAATAATAATAAAAAAATTTCGTTTCTATCTAAATTTTAAACTTTTATCTCCTAACTTTTCTAAGCCATCTTTCCTTAAAGCACAAAATCAAGGAAATAGACTAAATCTTTTAACTTCATAAGAATTTTTGAAAATGTAAATTTAATTCGAATGTAATTTATTTTCAAAGCAATTTCAAATATATTTGAAAAATAAACAAAACTTTCATTTTTTATTTTGATATCCTAATTCCTTCTAAGTTATTCATTTCTTCGAAGCATTTTTTTATAAAAAAATAAATCTCTTCTTACTTTTTAGTAAGGATTTCTATTTTAAAGTATAAAAATATCTAGTTCCTTCAAAATATTTACCTAAGAGAAATTAATCTTCCACTTCTATGAAAACTTTCCTCACTTTCAATAATATTTTCTAATATTACATTTTCATCTTTTTAATAACTTCCCAGAAAATTAAAAAAAAAAAACTCTTTTTGAAAAACAAATTTTAAATAATTAATTTCATTTCATATTTAACCATTTTTTAAAGCTATAGCTTAAATATGCACATCATTTTTATAAAAGTTCTGTTGCATATTATTATTTGTGTATTTATTTTTTCTCCGAAGTTTATATTTGAAAAAGTATTTATAGCATTTTACAAACATTGTTATGACTTTCAATATGTTAATATCTTCTTAGTTTAATAGTCTCTATTTTCTTTCTTTCTATGCTTGTAAGGAAATTTCAATCTCTTACTAAACAAATAAAAATGATGAAGTTGGGGGAAAAAACGCTTGTTTTTAAAGTATTTATCATACACACATCATTCGCTCCTTTTAAGTCAAAGAATAGTTTGACAGGTACATTCAAGTGTTTGCCATTGGAAGCAAATTACTTGACACCTGTCTTTGTCGGACTTTTCTTTGGTACAGCCTGCGGCAGCACTCACCATGGGAAATCCGGAAAGGGGAAAAAAAGAAAATTCGATTTTGACTTGGAGCATTTTGTAAAATCAATACTTTTCGTCAAAAGTTCTGTAATGTTTGGAGAGGGATATTGTTCCCTACGGAGAGAAAAAGAAGGAGGTCGATTTAAGGAAGTAAAACGTGACAGCCAATTTTGGTCAATACAAGACTTTCTCATCAGGAAGTGTGCTGGAAATTGAAGGCATGGAATGAAATAAAAGAAAATATTTGCGTTTTATTCTTATCTTCCAAATCCAATACATGACTATAATTTATATTGGATTGTTCGGAAAGTTGTTTTAAATTTTTACCAACAGATGACTTAATTGCATTTTCTCACAGACCACATTATCATTCTATATTTTGGCCTCAGCAATATACGCAAAACCTGGTTCAACCATATTTTAACTATCCCAAATCAGCCCAGGTTTAATGCAGTCGCTCTCCTTAGACATGTAACAGGCCATGACTGTCTGGCCAAACACCTTTTTACTATAAACATTTTTGACTGTCCTAAATGCAAGCTTTGTCGCCTTGGGGAGGACATGGACTTGCCCCATATTTCCGTCTGTCCTGCGCTCATCTTCACGACTGTGTGTGGACGCTACTGGGAGGCTAGGGCCCGTGTGGGTTAAGCATGTCACTATGCATTCTATTCTATTTATCTCTTTTTGCCTTGTTTTTCTTGTTATTTTATCCTTTTTGTTCTTTTAAATTGGCCTGCCATTGGAAATAAAAAAATAAAAAATTATAAAGAAAAATTTGGCCTGCTTGTGAAAAAGTTCTATTGATTCTGCGCCGTAGTTTCTGGTCGACACCCTTTCATGTATGGAAAATGCGAAGCAGTATTTTGGACATAATTTATTTAGTTAGTATACAAAAGGTAAAAATGGTGTTCAAGTACGAACAAAAATATCTGATGTGTATGGAAAATTCGTATTAACACTACGCCAGTGCCAAAACTGGGTTTTTAAAATTTCAATCCAGCAATTCTGAAGTTTTAGATGCTTCACATTCTGGAAAGCCAGTAGAAGCTGATGAAGATACAGTAGAGATTAATTGACGTGAAAGGGCGGATAACAGCTTGAGATATCTCTGAGAGATTAAATATATTCCTTTTGAACGATGATGGTTGATTCAATCTTATTGGCTCCTCAGGAACTATTCATCCGATTTTGCTCAAATTTTGTATTTTGCCATACAAAGTTACATACTTTGAATTATGATACTTTAGTGATGTAAAAAATTTTATGCCTTACAATTCAAATTTTTTTCGACTATTATTATAAAATGTAATAAAATATAATTTTTTCTATTATTATTAAATAATATTAAAAAAATAATAAATATTTAACAAAATGCATATTTTGCATGGAGCTATCTTTGGATAAATGATTTTTATAAATGTGTGCAAAAATTTCTTGATTCGCTCAAATATTTTTCAAAATATGTCGAAATACGCAATAAGTTAATAATAAGGGGTCTGAACGTTTAATTGCTCTCCTGACCAAACTATTGGGACCATATTAGCCTGATTGCGGCTGCCCTCTATATTTTGGGGGTCAAAAATCCAAATCCGTTAAAAAAAAGGCATGTTTATTCAGAGAAATTATGTTTCTGTGTCTGATTTCGTAGCTTAAAATATCGTATGTACTTATTAATTGGCGTATTAAATGTCACCCCTTCGAGCCATTACGATTGATTCCTAGAACGTTAACATCCAATCATTAGAGCATCCAATCAAAAGTTATTAAGGGTGGACCGTTTTTTATTTTGCTCATTGTACATATTTTTTTAATCCTTATAAAAAAACATGATTATTGTGTATGCATACAAATTAATATTTAACAGGGGGAAAATGCTTTGGGAATTTGATAGATCACAGTGCAGGAAGCGAAAGTAATAAACAACGAGGCTGGTTTATTTGCTGGAGGAAACGTGGAGGGCTTAAAAAACAGACTTTTATTTGAAACGCCTGTCAGTTTTGACCTGAAATTAAACCTGTTTTGATGTTTATTATATCCGTCATCCTCTTCAGCAATTTATCAGATTTCAGTGGCGTTTTTATTTTATTTTCCTTTTAATATTTATCTGTGACCTCTCATGCATAACTTTTTTTTTCATGTTTTTTAGGTATTCTGAAAAATACATATAAGGGAATATTTTCACGAAACACCCTTTTATGTGTGCAAAATTAAAATTACAACTATTTAAAAACTGTTTTGCCTTTTATATTGACCTGTTTACCTTTAGGATAGTTAGTAGTGATTTAAGTCTTATAAAGTCAAACCCAGATAAAAGTCTTTAAACAAGCTGACATATACTCCTCTTAAATTATACGCCCATAATTTCAGAGACATACGGTTACAGTTAAAGGCATTATTAAAGCAGAACTTTCTCTTCTATCATACGAGAGAGTCCTAAAGGCAGACTGTATTTGACAACCCCCGTTGCCAACTCTCCGAATACATATAATTCGTAGTTGAGCAGATGGAGGGATCATTGGTAGGGAACGATAATATGAAATTTATCCTCGTCTTTAGTTTCGATCGAAATGGCTGCCAAATTTTGACTTGGCTTCAAATACCATTTCATATTAAATTGGGTAGAACCATTTTCACGAATGACGAGTTACTAAAGCTTGATCCTGGATGAAATGTCACTCCTATTCTTAAATTTATATTCTGGAAAGACGTGAAATATTTGCTGACTTCCCTGTTATTGATATAACTCAATTTATAGAATCCGGCTTTATAATATAGAATAAAGATATTTACTACAAATCGTTCAACCGAAGGCTTAGAGGGACTGGCTTTATAAAGTGTCATAAATACAAGCTTTATTTCGGGCTTTCTTTAAAATGAAACAGTATTATTAGAAGGTTTTATGTAAACTTAAGAGTCATTAAGCATTTATATCACTATGCATTATTTATAAATTTATATTCCATTAAAATTTGAAATAATTGCAATTAATTGCCTGGAGTAATTGAAATTAAATACAACTAGTGGGCTGCGCCCCCTGCTGGCTAACGCTCGCCAACCCCCGAAAATTGCTACGCTATCTTATATGCTTCGCTCGCTTCTAACTTAGGTACATTGCAAATACACAAAATTCTAAGAATTCAAAGCAATAATTCAAATCCATATAACAACTTTTTTTTTAAAAACAAATTACATCTTTTTAGTAAATACTAAGTCATTAAAATAAATTTGAATTCAAATAAATGACATGTAATTCATTAAACTTATTAGAAATGTGCTATAGTATAAAATCTTAAAGCGTAACAGCACGACTGAGACTCATTTTTCAATGAATAACTAATAACAATAATAAAACAAATAAATTCGTGATATAAATCAAAAATCGTCAAATAAATTCGTACTATATAAATTCGTGAAAAAAAGCGCTTTCGACAAAATACTAAAATAGAGATCTATCGACAAAGACTACTCACTTCTGCCTAGCTTAAGGTTATTTCAGTTTCCGTTTTTAAAAGCGCTATACGTTGAGCCACCTCTTTGGCACGTGGCATTTTTAGCGGCAATCATCGGTCGATTTTCTAGCATTGCCATTCGGAGAGTTGTAATGAGGTTTTTTTTGTCGCCGTGTAAGAGAAATATATATATAGATTGAGACATTGCAACAAATCATCGAACTAAAAAGTTATATACTAAATAGGGAGATGATTTTACATCGGTACACGTTCATGCCAACTACATTCGCCAAAATTCTAAAGGTTTTTTAACTTGAAAAGTTGAGTTAAACCCTTCGAGTTATACCCTTCAAAAAGGTCACTTTTGTAATGATTTTTTTAAAAGTTTGTTTTGGTAGCCAGCTGTTTGGTTATCACAAAAAATCATTCCCCAAAAAGGAATTTTAGCCAAAATTTTCTGGAAGAGAGAAGGCTTCATCACGAATTACCATTAACGAGAAATCCGATCTTTTAGTAGTCCAAACGTTATGACAACCTTTTTTTTATTTTCCCCCACTGAGTTTTTTTGTTCATTACGTCGGATTACTTAATTGGTTCTGGCGGAGGCCTTCTCTATTCTAGGAGGTGTTTTTCTAGCTTTATAAAGCATCAACTAGCTTTATATCAACTAGCTAGCTTTTCTAGCTTTATACAAGTTTCAAGACCTCGAAATATTATGTTAATCTATATTTCCTTTTCTTTTTGTTTGTTTTTACCATTTTTCTCTTTTTACAATATGAATAATATACTAAAATGTACAACAATGATGTTCATATGCATCTGCTTTTTTTTTCCTTCTAAATTTCATTTCTTCCTAAACCAACTTGATTTTTTCCCATGTGTATCATGTTGTCTATGCATTTTCCGTACATCATGATAAAAAGAATTAAATATGGGTAAAAAGTGTTGAAAAATGCTTTATATATGTAATTATTTAACATAAGCAATGCTTTTGCTACACAAAAATGCATTCTAAGTATAAATTTGTTCGTCCAAGAATATCGATCATTTTTTATTCTTCCTCCTTGCCTGGCATATCAGCAAAGAATTTATGTTTTAGCACATGTAACTATAGAGTTATACTGATGTAGCTTCTTTGCTGTAATAGATTTATTGACTTTCCGATACACAATGGGGATTTGTTTCGCATAGCAGAATGAGAATCGATAAAGTTAGTCGAGTCTTTCCAATATTTAAATTTGCTTTTGTTCTGTAAAACTTTGTTGATAAGGTACCGAAAATTCAAAAGAACGTAAATATTAATAATCTAGTTTTATATATATTTTTTTAAATAATAATGTGCAATACCTTTATCCCATAATAAGGAGCATTTAATTATTTTTGATAAGCAAATGCTGAATCTTTTCCGTTTTACTTTTCTAAAGTAAGATATATTTTAAATTATAGTTTGATATAATAAAAATTTTATATAATTTTAAATAATAATATGATATATTTTAAGTAATACAATATAATTTCAAACACCTGTGTTCATTTTAGTACTTTACTTACTTTATTTGTTTTCTACATAATTAATGTAATTGCAAATGCTAATGAAATTGCTAATTATGGATATTTCTTTACATTTGTGCTTAATTATATTTGTTTTTCACTATTCCGTAAAGTTTTCCTTTCTTTCTAAATATTACAATTTTTTAAATGACATTTCACAGAATTCCAACTTGTTTAACAAACTTATAATAATATTATTATAATTACCTTAATACTAGATTAAATCCATTTTAGGATACTACTTTAACGTTTAAAGATTTAAGTTTAAAGACTCTGAAATCTCGCTCTCTCTCTCAATCCGGTATATTTCCTTTAAAAAAATAGTGGTGGCGTAGTTTTAATGCATGTTCCAGGGGGGCTATCGAATGAAAACTTTTTTTTTCTGCATCCTACTTAGTGTAAAATAGTTTATGAATCAAGTAATATATAATTTCAGAGGAGTTTTTGTCTCCCAAACCCTCCCCAAAATTACGCCACTACATGGTCACAAATATATTTAAAAATTGACTTTTGTTTTACTTTCGTTACCCCTTCTTAAAACATATTTAATATATTTAATTTTCTTAAATGATATCATGTTGTGGTTTAAACAAGCAAATAAATCCGTGATCGATCGATTATAACAAAACTCATGGACATTCTAATGTGCCTTTACCGAACACGTGTTCTGTTAGTAGTTAAGGATAAAATTTACATTGAGAAGAAAAAAACAGTATGGGGAAAACTACCAGAAAATGAAACAATTACCGTGTTTCTGACTCCATGGGAACACCTGAAAACTTTGTAATTTTTAACGAAGTGCTATCTTGAAATTAACCATAAAATAAAGTTCTGTTATACATGATGAAATTTAGTAAATATGGTAAAATGTGAAAATTTGAGCACGATAACTTAGAGTATGACATAAAAACATGGTTAAATCAGTTTCGGTTAAATTTACTTTTCAATTTTGAATTCGATATTTCCGATAAACCTCTACACTTTGAACAGAAAAATAATGAAATATAAGGTTTAAATACTGTGTAACTATATATATAAAGTTCAAAAAAAGTATAAGTTCAAAATGAAGATAAAACAAAGAAAATTATAGACCTATGAAAAGGGGGGAAATATTATATATATATATATATATATATATATATATATATATATATATATATATATATTGTGATGCCACAATTGGCGTTACATATTTATTTTCTATCCTTTTAAAATATCTTTCATTACTTAAGCTTATTTTTATTAATAGAAGAATTATATTTAAAATAAATCAAAAACTTAATCTTTTTAAACGAACATAAAATATTTATTTCTTCTCTTCTAGATCAATGTAACGGATACTTTTTTTTATTTCATTACTAATGCAGACTTATAAATTCACTGTCGCCTCTAATCGAAAACGAAAATCTATTTATAACTTTTTATTCTAAATTTCCAACGGCTAAATGTTTCGGTTGCATTCTCATAAATTTTTTGGCGACTCGTGATCGCCAAGGTGTTCTTTTAAACCCATGTTGATATGCTAGTTGGCTTTGTTTTGGCTATGGTATATTAGGATAAATCGTCAATTTTGGATCTCCTACCCATACTTCTGAGAATAATTATATTGACTTTTAATTTCAAATTTGTGGAAGCTGGGAGCCCTTTGGGGCCTCCCCAGTCGCAACTTTCTAACCGTCAGAAATGATATTCTGTTGTATGATCTCTCAATATTCTGATCGTATTCTGATTTCATCCCTTTAAGGGATTTCTTATTTTTTGATGAAGAAATGGCCGTTGTCTAAATTATGCTTAATAAAATCTAAATTTACATTCAACGAATTGTACATTATTTCCTGGAACCTTAATTATTTAATTCATTAATTAATGGCCTAAATGAACAATCATGAATTACACTATACGACTATTGGCGGCTACTGACGGAGAAACAAAGCTGCCGTCATATATATATATATATATATATATATATATATATATATATATATATATATATATATATATATACGGTAATTTTCATAGAATTTTTTTCTACGTGTAAAAATAGATCATTTTATCGTGTAATATAAAATATAATTGAATTCACAAGATTTATAGTTCAATTTATATTTTTATTCGCTTAGGATGGTATTTATTTTTATCTGCTTTACACGGTCGGTAAGTATCGCTGGTTCAATTTTATGCTACATCTATTATCCGTCAATTACGCAATTTTCATTCAAATTATATAAAAATGCGTATAATATTAATTTTATTAGGTTTAGTCAATAAATAGCATTTTTACCCGCTTCATATAAGAAAACTCAACTTGCAGCAATATCCTAAACTTTTAATGTCACGCTGTCTTCAATCCAACATCTATAACCGCTATTGAAACCGAAACCATGCGTATCACACGAAGTTTGTCATCTCCATTGTTGTATCAACTATTGAAAGATTAGAGAAATATCTAATAGTTAGTAATAACGTCAAATTTAGAACTAAGTAATAACTCCATAACATAGCCTTAATGTATGATTGAAGACATAAACACTAATATTTAAATTCACGAAACACTTTTATGCATTATCTTTTCCAAATTTAATATATAATAATAATATTCAAACCCAAATTTAATTTAATAATATCCAAATTTAATATATAATAATCTTTTTTTACATAAAATTGCAATTTAAGCACTACTTTTTTAGAAGTAGTGAATCAGCTTTTTTATAAATATGAAGAGGAAAAACCAAAAAAAGTTTTTTTAATGAAATGCTTAAACTTTTCTCATAATCCAGAACTCATCACGTCTATAACCACTATTGAAACCATAACCATGCGTATCACACGAAGTGTGACATCTCCATTGCTATATCAACTATTCAAAGATTAAAGAAATATCTAATTGTTAGTAATTACGCCAAATTTAGAACCAAATAATAACTCCATAACATAGCCTTAATGTATGATTGAAGACATAACCACTAATATTTAAATTCACAAAACACTTTTATGCATTATCTTGATTTTTCCAAATTTAATATATAATAATCTTTTTTTATATGAAATTGCAATTTAAACACAAATTTTTTAGAAGCAGTGAATCAGCTTTTTTTATAAATAAGAAGAAGAAAAATCAAAAAAGAAATTTTTAATAAAATGCTTAAACTTTTCCCATAATCCAGAACTCATTTTTCAAACCATTTCAAAAGACGGCGTCAAAAACAAAATTGGCTACGTTGAATTGATTTCACTTTTAAACGTAATCTATTTCGCAATGAGACTCTCTCTTTCGCTGTGAGACTTTCTTAGTTTTCTAGATTTCTTTTCCAGAACATGCAAAGCCAAACCAAAACTATCAGTCATTCTCTGTTCTTTTATGGGGCATGCTGCTCACTGTTTGGCTGAAGGGATAGTTTCTAACTGCCGTTAAAGACGATGGGTGTGTAGTAACCAAGATTCCCTCTGAGAAAAAGAGTTACTTTTACATTCCTGTTTTCTAGGTTAAGGTAATTGCGCATTTTATTTCCATGATTGTAGAAGGTGGATATTTCTATCGGATCTCTTATCAAAGTAAAAGTAAAACTTACGTAGGAACACGTATATAATAAATTTATTTCAAAAGACTGAATTTTTTTTCAGTTCATTTTGGGGCTTCCAGGTTCGTTTCAGTTACATTTGAATTTTCTTTTTTCTTTTATTAAAACGTAGATTCAAGATTGCAGAAAAACAAAGTATTTAGCACTGATGAAAATAATTGAAAACATGAATGTGGATCGGTTCTATTTCATGTTTTTTAGGTTAAGGTAATTGCGCATTTCATTTCCATAATTGTAGAAGGTGAATATTTTTATCGGATCTCTTATCAAAGTAAAAGTAAAACATACATATGAACAAGTATATAATAAATTTATTTCAAAAGACTGAGGATTTTTTTAGTTAATTTTGAGGCTTCCAGATACCTTTTAGTTACATTTGAATTTTCTTTTTCCTTTTCTCAAAACGTAGATTCAAGATTGCAGAAAAACAATGTATTTAGTATTGATGAAAATAGTTAAAGACGTGAATGTGGATCGGTTCTACTTCAGAATTTTCAGTTATCAGTGTCAAAACACAGAATTATTTAATTATTTTAATTACATTTGAGCTACACTAATGAACTATTGACATGGAATGACCTTCGGTGATGATTCGAAGACAATATATATGTTAATATCTTATGAAAGTCAGAATTAACAAAGCCAGTATTAAACATGCATAATTATAAGGGCACTCAAGAAAAAAAACCGGTGACCCTAAAACCAGCTCTCCCGGTCTTTCACAAGTACAGCAACTGGTGGTATCCGTTCATCGAATTCTATCCCTCATAAAATTCTGGTAGGGGAGTATTGTGGCGTAACTACCGCTACGAAAATTAAACATCAATTCACTGGTATATAAGACATGCTAACTTGATTCAATCACGAGGTACCTTTTGATAGGTGAAGGTCAGCATGGTCGATAACACGGCCCCCACAAGGGATTAGTATATTTATACGACAGTTTTTTTATTAGCTTACGCTGTACTTATGAACCTCAAATCAGTTACCTGCAACTGTTTTTGTTTTAAAACTTAGATTAAAGACTAAAGAAGGCAACGCAATGAGCACTGATGAAAATAATGAAGACATGAATTTGTTTCTGTAATATTTCAGAATTTTCAGTTATCAGTGTCAAAACCCAGAATGATTCGGCTGTTAAAGTTGCATTGAAGATTCACTGGGTGATTGACAACTGCCTGGGATTCGTCCTACGAGATGATCCAAACACAATGAAGACACTTCCACGTAGTGTCACGCTCTTCTATGAACAAATGTTCGATGTAGCATACTTAATAGAGAATAATGTGCATTTTCTTTAGACACTGCGTTTAAGTAGAACGTGATACGCACGGGATGTTACTTTAAAATATGATGTTGCTTTTTCTTCAAAATTCGCGCTTGCGTGGACCACGCTTCCCCATTTTAAACAGCAGAGCACATGGGTGGTAGAAATCACCCGGTCTCCAATCCCTTCTCCCCATTTACCCAGTCTTGTGTGTACTTTTTTGTTTAACAACATTACATTAAAGAACATTACATTAAAGTTACGTTTAAGAACATTACATTAAAGTGGATTACAAATCTGTTAAGCCAAGCACGATCGAAAAGTGCATTCTGATCAGAGGATTAGTCTTTATATGGGAAATCAAGATCAGGTCAAGATCGGACATGGAGACGAATCTAACCACCATACCAACTGGGTACAGAGGATAATGGTAAAAATAAGAAGCTTTCATAAGCAAAGCAATGAGACATAGAATCACCATGGGAGAAACTAACCGATGAAAAGAGAGGCAAAGTGTGATGACAAGAAGTTGGAATTATAAAGTTGAAAAAGATATTGCAACAAACTGAAAATAGAAGGTAATTATACTCTTTGAGAATGGAATAGGCATTTCAATACATTTCTCCCGTTTCCATTACCATAGTTTCAAAAATTCTTAGGCAGTACGTTTCAGTGAGATGTTAGAATATACTGGTTTGGGGAAAAAGCAAAATTTGATGAAACCATGGTAACGAAGAAGGGGAATGAGCAGAGTAGGGAAATCACGCGTCTTTGAGATGCATATTCCATTTACAAAGAGTATACTGGAAAAGAAGGATGTTAGTTTTGTTCTAATTAGCACATTTGATTCGCATTTTTCTATTAAACTAATAATCTACTTAAGCAAATAAATACTTTTACTGAGCTACTGGAAACATATCCAAATTAAATTTTTGTAAAGAAAATGTAGCTTAATTACTAACACAACACTACTTGCTAGAGTATTTATTAACTAAAAGGACAGATATTTCAAAGTAATTAATTTATATACATTTTCTTCCTTGTTTTAATCTTTTTATTTATTAAATTAGATTAATTTAGTTTGAAAGGGAAAATTCAAATAGAAAATAATTTTTAAACTCATTTTAAGTTATCGTTCCCCTTCAAAATGTTGACGACTTAATGGTTATTTCTATTTTTTATTAACACTTCTAATATTATATTTGAAGATTTTATAATTGTTCATTCTCACGAATAACACGACAAACCTGTCTTCTGACATTTAATATTGATTTGTCACTATTTTGTAAAATAAATGCTGAATTCTACTAAAATAAGATTAATAAATATACTAAATAAATGTACGGAAGAGATTTATAATTTGGAAAATTTGAAACAAATTTCTCACATTGTTTTAAAGAAGTTCAATTTTTAATTATAAATAAATATTTTTGAAACTTATTAAAAATGATAATAAACAGTATTGGGAATATTTAGTTACACGAGTACTTCAAATTAAAATTCGTTCCATTTTGATTTCACTTACTCTTTCATGAAAAGATCTAGATTAATTAATTAATTTTATGGGACAAATCATCAGATTGGTGATGATTATCCTGACAATCCTCGCTCTCTCCAAATATCTATAATATCAACTGAAGCAAATTAGTAGGTCAAGATAACAATTATTAGATTTTTTATAAAAATAATTTTAAAATTGTATCCATCTGTACTAAAAAATCGTAAGCCCCGTCACTGGTAACCCCGCCACAACTTTACGTTGCAGTTTGTTTTCCTGCTTAAAAACTATTAATATTAGAAACTTTAAAACTATAATGATGTGTAGAAAAATGCACAAGGAGTATGATTGAATAGAAAAAAATATCTTCCGATCATTATTTTTAGAATAATTTGCTATTTAACTTGTTGTAAAAAATACCACGCGGGTCACTCTTCAAGCCTCAAAACTGCAACTACAGAGATGAAATTTGACTTTCTAAAAGGGCTATTAAGCATGTTATTTTTTCGAAATTTATTGAAGCTTAAAATGCTTTTTAAAACTGCAAAGAAAAGATATAATCTTTAGCTCGAAAATTATCCATTGTTAAATTTGTAGTAAAAAAATATCAGTCGAGACGATTTACAGCTCGCTGAAATGCAACAATAAAATTAAAATCTGACATGCTACAAAAGTTTTTTTTTAAATTTAAACTTAACGTTCACTCTTAAAAAAATTTAATATTTAATATTTATGACAAAATATAATTTAAAATAACTTTATTGCCATGAAAAAAATTAGATCTAGTAGCTTATGACTGATATGAAAAAAAGGGATTGCATGCCTCATTATAAATCTTTTAATCGATAAATCGTTTTTTTTTCAATTTTTTCTGCTTCACTTGATAACATTGATATCTTATTGATTTCATTCAAAAAACACTCCATAATGGCTAGGAATCCTTATCAAACAAAAAAGATATTATAATTCTTTCCATCGGGTTAATCTATAGTTCAGCTTTTGTAATTACTTTGTGAAGGTTTTAGAAATATTTATATCCTTAAAGAAATAAAATTTGGCAAGATGAAACAAAATGAAACAAAAAAAAATATCCTAGATATCAGCTATTTACATAATAATAAGGAATTTTCCTCCATATAATTCCCAATAAGATAACACGGAAGAAATAGAATCCCTTTTCTGTCTGAAGCTTTCAAAAGCCAAGACAAGTTGTCATGTTAGATTATTATGCCAACAATATCTCATCAGAAATTTAAAGATTTGTTTTGCATTTGGCGAAGTTTATATTTCGCCAAATGCATTGCAAATAAATTTTTAGCAAATAAACTACAGCTTAAAAAAACTATTCTTTTTCGCTATCAATATTTTTCAGGGAATTTGGAATAATGGAAAACGTTTTTCACTCTATTATGAAAGATGACAAATTATAAATAATTGCTAAATTTATTTCCCACAAAAAATTTGCTTTTAGAAAAGCAATATTGATTTTAAAATTTTGTTTAACTATAATAATTATGTAGTTTTGCCAAACTATTTTCCGAAATAAGCTCTGCATAATGTTTCATTACCTAACAAAGAATAAGTATTGTTAAATGATATATGATGCAAAAATATAGTTTTTTTTTAAACAAAATTAATAAATGATGAGTAATAGATAAGAAAACCTCTCCCCTTACTATAATAAATGATCTGGCTTCATACCAAGAAAATTCTTTCTAAAGATATGTTTGTTTCATATTAGACTTTTCAAACACACTGAAAAGGAAGGTTACTCGAAGATAGAATTGGCAGCATGCCATTTAAACGAAATATCTCCCCAAAAATTTTTTTCTTTTTAGAAATTCAAGAACTTTTTTAAACTATCATAATTCAGTTATCTAACCTGTATCATGCCGATTTTCTAAAACTGATAAGGGAATTACAATGAAAAATTCTAGACAATTTTCACAAACTAAAATAATTACTTATTTCTTTAATATCTAAATGGGTTTTTTTCTGTATTTGTCTTGGATAAAAGAGAATGTATCCTTATTTCTCAACGTTATTTTCTAATTCATTGAAAATAATTAAATTAAGTTAATAATACATAGTTATATTCAAAGAAAGAAAAAAAATTTAAGTAATTCGATTTATTAGAAGATAAATAAGAAACACACTTGAGAAAAATAATTATCGCCATTTATTTAAGTAAGTTTTTTTGTTTTGTTTTTGACATTAAAAATAAAATGCGAAGTTGCATTAAAATTATGGTTAAATTTTATTCGAATGAAAAATTTACAGGTACATAAACAAGGAACCACTTCGCTCAGAGATTAAAGACACTGAAATTTCCCTGCGAAAGACTGAGGTTCGATCTTCAGTGACAACTTGAAGACCATCCATCTTCAAATTGATCGGTACCATCTTGCTAAAAAAGTAAAGGTAGCATTGTGCGGAATGTTGATCACATCACCAAAATCATATCAATGATCGAAAAAAATCTTAAAGCCTTAACCTCCATGACCTCTCTAGCTGGCGGGAACAGTTTTTTTTAATACATACAAAGGGTGTGTAATGTATCTACCAGTACAAAAATATAATTCCAATTCAATAGTATATAAGACATGTTAACTAGATTCTATGGTGGGGTACCTATTCATAGATGAAGGTTGACATAGTCGTTAACTCTCCCCTCATTGGTGACCATCGGAGGAGATGTGAACACGCCTACCTAGTCAGTAACGCCCACTTCAATTTGAACACGCCTACTTCGATGGATGGTCCACATTGAACAGTTAACTTGCTACTTGTGACTGTGACATTATCCACCTCCTCGCACTGTTGTAACTCAGTCTCGATCAAACACAACGTCGGCCTGCATTCACTCGACTGCTAATGGCAACACAGGAGCATCCACGACCTTGAACTTAATACAGCTCTCACGATTAGCAAAAGTACGGTGATCGTAATAAAGATCTCCCGGCTTCTCACAAAACAGAAATGAATCAACTAGTAGAATTCGTTCATCAAATTCTATCACAGATATAATTCTGGTGGGAGCGTACTGTAGTGTATCTACCAGTACAAAAATATAATTCCAACTCAATAGTATATATAAGACATATTAACTTGATTCTATGTCGGGGTACCTTCTCGTAGATGAAGGTTGACACAGTCGATAACTCTCCCCACAGGTGTAACAAAATAGTAAATAACTGTAAACGAAACAAACAACTTTGAAAACAAACAACATTTTATTAA